>NC_064928.1:85606136-85906136 GCF_023897955.1 Schistocerca gregaria
AATATTTCACCCACCATTTCATCACCATAGGTTTAAATATCCAAAAATGCTGACCGGGAAACCAAATACCAATTTTCGTGGGCTAGCTACAAACTCGCCCTAACAGCGACATTTTTTTTTTTCAAAAAAAGGAAAAAAAAAGAAAAAATACTTTCATCTCCTATTTCACCCCCTTACGGTTGGAATATCGAAAAATCCCTTCTTAAACGACGCCTACAGTGTAAGATCCAACCCTTCTCCAAATTTCAAGTTTCTGTCATTAGCAGTTTGGGACATATATCGGGTGATCAAAAAGTCTGTATAAATTTGAAAACTTAATAAACCACGGAATAATGTAGACAGAGATGTAAAAATTGACAGTCATGCTAGGAATGGCATGGGGTTTTATTAGAACCACCCCATATTGCTAAACGCGTGAAAGACTTCTTGCGAGCGTCGTTTGGTGATGATCGCTTGTTCAGCCGCTACTTTCGTCACGCTTGGCCCCCCAGGTCCACAGACCTCAGTCCGTGCGATTATTGGCTTTGGGGTTACCTGGAGTCGCAAGTGTATCGTGATCGACCGACATCTCTAGGGATGCTGAAAGACAACATCCGACGCCAATGCCTCACCATAGCTCCAGACATGCTTTACAGTTCTGTTCACATTACTCCTCGACTACAGCTATTGTTGAGGAATGATGGTGGACATATTGAGCATTTCCTGTAAAGAACATCATCTTTGCTTTGTCTTACTTTGTTATGCTAATTATTGCTATTCTAATCTGTCGGACATTTCTTGAACATTTGTATTTTTTTTTTTGTTCTTATCAAACCCCATGTCATTCCAAGCATGTGTGTCAATTTGTACCTCTCTATCTACATTATTCCGTGATTTATTTAGTTTTCAAATTTATATTGACTTTTTGGTCACCCGGTATGTATAGAGACGTATACAGCACCGTCGCGGTTACAATGAAATGCTATCTGCACGTAGGACATCCATGCCATTTTGACATTTGTTGCATACCTACTTTATTCTGTTGGAATATTAAAAGCCAGCATTGTAAACTGAAGAGCCAAAGAAACTGGTACACCTGCCTAATATCGTGTACGGCCCCGCGAGCACGCAGAAGGTCCGCAACACAACGTGGTATGGACTCGAGTAATGTCTGAAGTAGTGCTGGAGGGAACTGACACCATGAGTCCTGCAGAGCCGCCCATAACTCTGTAGTAGTACGAGGGGGTAGAGGTCTCATGTGAACAGCACGTTGCAAGGCATCTGAGATGTGTTCAGTAATGTTCATGTCTGGGGAGATTGGTGGCCAGCGGAAGGGTTTAAACTCAGGAGAGTGGTTCCTGGAGCCACTCTGTACCAATTCTGGACGTGTACAGTGTCGCATTGTCCCGCTGCAACTGCCCAGATCCGTCGGAATGCACAATCGACATGAACGAATGCAGGTGATCAGACAGGATGCTTACGTAGGTGTCACCTGTCAGAGTCGTATCTAGACGTATCAGGGGTCCCATATCACTCCAACTGCACCCCCCCCCCCCCCCATGCCATTACAGAGTCTCCACCAGCTTGAACAGTCCCCCGCCGACATGCAGGGTCCATGCATTCGTGAGGTTGTCTCCATACCCACATACGTCCATCCGCTCGATACAATGTGAAACGAGACTCGTCCGACCAGACAACACGTTTCCAGTCATCAACAGTCCAGTGACAGTGTTGACGGGCCCAGGTGAAGCGTAAAGCTTTGTGTTGTACACGAGTGGGCCTTGGGCTCCGATAACTCATATAGATGATATTACGTTGAATGGTTCGCACGCTGACACTTGTTGATGGTCCAGCACTAAAATCTGCAGCAGTTTGCCTAACGGTTGCACTTCTGTCACGTTCAACGATTCTCTTCAGTCGTCGTTTGTCCCGTTCTTGCACAATCTTTTACTGGCCGCAGCGATGTAGGAGATTTGATGTTTTACCGGATTCCTGATATTCACGGTACACTCGTGAAACGGTCGCCCGGGAAAATCCGAACTTCACCGCTACTTCGGAAATGCTGTGTCCTATCTCTTGTGCGCCGAGTATAACACCACGTGCAAACTCACTTAAATGCTGATAACCTGTCATTGTAGCAGCTGCAACAGATATAACAACTGCACTAGACACTTCTTGTCTTGTAGAGGAAAGCTGCCTATTATGCGGCAGTTCCCTAATATGAAACACCCCAACTGTGCTCATGTTGGGGGTTGCACTCTGGTGGAGAGTTTCTTAAACACGTCTATTGTGTGCTAGACGATGACACAGCGAGTAGGAAGCCATAGTTGAGCCGGACACAGTATGTAGAGGTTGATACAAAGTTTCTTGTGTTTGGAGTTTTTGCGACGTCGGTGTTGAGACCATATTTCAGCTTAGAGGTGAGTGGATATTACTGCACTCTGTTATTGTTGTTATTTGTAACGGTATTACATATAGTTATTCACAATTAGATTCATTTTCCAACGAACGTTGTGAGCAAGTACGTGATGCTTTGTGTAAGATGGCGAAATTCCTAATATGCGATAGTATGTGGATCCAAATACGCGACAGTTTCGCATATTACGATACCTATCGCTTATTGCGGGAACTCGTTCTCTCACGATTTTTTATACGTAATTTACGCAATACTATCATGAGATAACAATATTTCATAATTTATTGTAGTAAAATTTTGGCAACTGCGTTTACTTTAATTCGATTAAATTATGATAAACAGGGATTACTTTGACTAGTCTTATGATCAGAAATTGGAATGTTTTCTGGAACTAGATGGATGGTGCAGCTGCAGAATCAATATCAGCCTGTCATTCAAGTGGCTGGATACAAACTCACATTTACACTCAGTAGTTTGATCATTTTGTGAGTCATGTAAAGCCACCTTCAAATGATCCTGTCATTTTGATTCTTGATGGGCATTATTCCCACACAAATAATCTCGATGTGTTAGATAAAGCACGTGAAAACAATGTCCATGTTGTATGTTTCCCACCCCACTCAGCTCATAAAATGCAGCCACTTGACGTCGGATTTATGGGGCCTTTGAAAACCTACTATGCCCAAGAGATAGAAACGTGGTTGGCAATCTTTAGGGAACATGAATTTTCAATTCATCGCCGGCGTTTGAAAACCTACTATGCCCAAGAGATAGAAACGTGGTTGGCAATCTTTAGGGAAAATGAATTTTCAATTCATCGTCATGCTAACGCTCTTCAAGAAAGAGATGCGAAAAACGAAAATGAAAGTACTGATCGTCATGGTCAAGCTGTCAGCCCGGCAGACATCAGACCTCTCCCACACATCGCAAAACCGCCTGGAGTTAGTCAAATACGTCAAACATGGCGTTCGTGCTCTGCTGCGTTACTAACTTCAACTCCTTATGTGAAGCATTTGCAGGAATCTAAACAGAAGAAATCAGAGGCTGAAGCTAAGAAAGCAGCGAGAAACTTATTTGGGGAGAAGAGCGGAAAATCTTCCAATTGTAGACCTAAAACAGAAGAATCGTCTAGTGACTCGGCATCCGATGTCCATCTTGATGACGGTGGGGATTCAGACAGCAGTGATGACGATGACGCAGACTGTCTGTTCTGTAGTGGGCGCTTTTCTGAAGGCAAACACGGGGAGAAATGGGCACAGTGCAGGACATGTTATCGCTGGGCCCACGAAGATTGCGGTGTCACAGAAGACAATTTTTTTGTTTGCCCGGATGCCGTAAATATAAACCTAAGTAGTGTGAAATGAGTGGAGGATATCAGAAATGAATGAACACGGAATAATTTTATTTTCATATGTCATTATTATGTAATACAATAATTATAGCAAAATATTATTACTGTCTGATATTAGGAAACCTTGATCTCATTTCTACGAAATGCCTTGTTTGTGAAGATTTAATAACTACATCTACATCTACATCCATAATCCGCAAGCCACGTGACGATGTGTGGCGGAGGATACCCTGAGTACCTCTGTGGGTTCTCCCTTCTATTCCAGTCTCGTATTGTACGTGGAAAGAAGGACTGTCGGTATGCTTCTGTGTGGGCTCTAATCTCTCTGATTTTATCCTCATGGTCTCTTCGCGAGATTTACATAGGAGGGAGCAATATACTGCTTGACTCTTCGGTGAAGGTATGTTCTCGAAACTTCAACAAAAGCCCGGACTGAGCTACTGAGCGTCTCTCCTGCAGAGTCTTCCACTGGAGTTTATCTATCATCTCCGTAACGCTTTCGCGATTACTAAACGATCCTGTACCGAAGCGCGCTGCTCTCCGTTGGATCTTCTCGATCTCTTCTATCAACCCTGTCTGGTACGGATCCCACACTGGTGAGCAGTATTCAAGCAGTGGGCGAACAAGTGTACTGTAACCTACTTCCTTTGTTTTCGGATTGCATTTCCTTAGGATTCTTCCAATGAATCTCAGTCTGGCATCTGCTTTACCGACGATCAGCTTTATATGATCATTCCATTTTAAATCACTCCTAATTCGAACTCCCAGATAATTAATGGAATTAACTGCTTCCACTTGTTGACCTGCTATATTGTAGCTAAATGATATGGGATCTTTCTTTCTATGTATTCGCAGCACATTACACTTGTCTACATTGAGATTCAATTGCACATTCCCTGCACCATGCGTCAATTCGGTGCAGATCCTCCTGCATTTCAGTACAATTTTCCATTGTTACAACCTCTCGATATACCACAGCATCATCTCCAAAAAGCCTCAGTGAATTTCTGATGCCATCCAGAAGGTCTTTTATGTATATTGTGAATAGCAACGGTCCTATGACACTCCCCTGCTGCACACCTGAAATCACTCTTACTTCGGAAGACTTCTCTCCATTGAGAATGACATGCTGCGTTCTGTTATCTAGGAACTCTTCAATCCAATCACACCGTTGGTCTGATAGTCCATATGCTCTTACTTTGTTCATTACACGACTGTTGGGGACTGTATCGAACGCCTTGCGGAAGTCAAGAAAGACGGCATCTACCTGGGAACCCGTGTCTATGGCCCCCTGAGTCTCGTGAACGAATAGCGCGAGCTGGGTTTCACACGACCGTCTTTTTCGAAACCCATGCTGATTCCTACAGAGTAGATTTCTAGTCTCCAGAAAAGTCATTATACTCGAACATAATACGTATTCCAAAATGCTACAACTACTCTGAAAGATTGTTTATTATTGCAAATACGATAATTGGATGATAAAATTAAATACTGCAAGATCTTATTACCATCATAAAAAATACAATTGCATATTCTTTTAGGTCTTTCAAATGGATTTACAAAAGTGTGTCTCATACTGGGCACCTTTCCTCTACAGGGGTTGACGACCGCAGCTCCGTATTCTGTCTGTTTACATGTCCCTGCCAATACCAGATTCTTTGGTGCTTCATTGTTCTTCCCTGCAGGGATGGCCGCCCGAGCACTCTGTAGGTAAGGGCGACTTTCCTGCCGCTTATCGTAAAGTGCTGTGGCTGAGTGGTCCCGTCTCCCCCACCTTCTGTCCTACCGGCCCTTAAAACTTCCGGCAATCACGATTCCCAGGTTACCAGCTGCGCCCACTATATTCTGCATCTCAGGATTAAATTCTGCAGCTTCATCTGACAGAGAAATGTGTGGAAATTATTGATAATTGGATAGAAGTAAAGGAAAGTGGAAGAGCTTTCTTCGACGAGGTCGTTATGCAGGGTGAGTCACCTAACGTTGGAGCTGGATATATTTCGTAAACCACATCAAATACTGGAATCGATTCCACAGACCGAACGTGAGGAGAGGGGCTAGTGTAATTGGTTAATACAAACTATAAAAAAATGCACGGAAGTATGTTTTTTAATACAAACCGACGTTTTTTTAAAAATGGAGCCCCGTTAGTTTTGTTAGCACATCTGAACATATAAACAAATAAGTAATCAGTGCCGTTTGTTACATTGTAAAATGTTAATTACATCCGGAGATATTGTAAACTAAAGCAGTAGGAAATGATGGAGTGAGCATTGGCATGATTAAAAACGTCGTAGCCACTATTATTCCAATTATCACAGACATCTTCAACCTGTCTCTTGTCAGTAGTATATATCCTACTGAGTGGAAGCAAAGTTTAATCCAGCCTATACCCAAGACTGACAACCCTAAGTCGCCAGGTGACTACAGGCCGATCAGCATACTACCTGCAACATCTAAAGCCCTAGAATACATCGTCCATGAACAGCTGACGGATTACCTCAAAACTCATAACATCCATGACGAATATCAGTCAGGCTTTCGAAAGCACCACAGTACAGCAACTGCATTAATCAAAGTAACTGATGACATTAAACATGCTATGGACAGACGTGAAGCTACTATCCTAACACTGCTTGACTTTAGCAAGGCTTTTGACACAGTTGACTTCGATATATTACTAATTAAAATGAAACAGCTGAATTTCTCAAACAGCGCAATACACTGGTTCGACAGCTACCTCAAAAACAGAAGTCAACAAGTCATTTGTGGGTCGGAAAAGTCATCATGGAAAAGCGTGCGCTCTGGAGTTCCCCAAGGCTCCGTCCTTGGTCCACTACTCTTCTCATTGTATATTAATGATATTTCTTCAGTGATTCACTCCTGCAGCTACCATCTATATGCTGACGACATCCAACTGTACATAAGTGCAAGCCCCAAAAACATTGCTGGCGCAGTAGCGAGTATGAACGCAGATCTTTGCTCTGTTTCTCGATGGGCACAGAACCTAGGTCTGAAACTAAACCCCAAGAAATCCCAGGTCACACTTATATCTCATCCAAAGTTAATCAGCCGGTACTTTCGCGAAACGGTCCCTAAAATACTCCTCAATGGTACCCAACTACCATACCAAAAAACAGTAAAAGACCTTGGAATAATCTTGGATGAACACCTAAACTGGGAAGAACAAACAGTCACAGCTTGCCGGAAATCGCTCTCCTCCCTACATGCAATTCAAAAATTTAGAAAAATATTTCCAACCCATGTTAAACAAAAATTAGTCCAAACACTAGTCTTGCCTAATCTTTACTACTGCGATGTAGTTCAACACGGCACTAATAGTGAAAATTCTAGATGCCTCGAGCTAGTGATGAATGCTTGCGTCAGATACGTGTGCAATATTCGGTTGTATGATCATATCAGTCCTTCATACTCCCAGCTAGGTTGGATACGCCCACATAAGGCACGCGATCTCCACACGATGTGCTTACTTCATCGATTTCTTAGGCACTGGTGCCCTCAATACTTATCTTCTCACATTAAACATCTATCATCATTCCACAATCGCAAAACCAGATCGGATACGTCTATCATCTTGGCTGTACCTTTACATAACACAAAATCTTTCTCCGTGTCATTCTCCATCTCAGCCATACGACTATGGAACGCACTCCCCTGTGATCTGCGTCTTATCCAGAACTACTCAACATTCAAGAGGGAACTCAAAACTTACATATTAGGGACGGTATAGCCACCATTGTTGTGCCCCTAACATCTCTTTCTTTCTTCTCTCCATCACAGCTTCGAATTTTACCATTCTTTTTCTCTTCCTCAAACCTACCTACCTCTTATATATCTCTTTCACCCCATTCTATCGTCTTATGTCTCTGCTCGATGAGAATAACTCACAAGCTGCAAGAATATAACGAGAAAATTCCCAACTAACTGACATTCACAAAAGAAATGTATGTTTACTTTCATATACTTAGTCACTATTATTATTATTATTATTACTATTATCATTATTTTTATCATTATTATCGTTGATTGTTATAATTATTTTTATTGTTATAACTATCATTGTACTACTGTTATAATCTCAAATTTTTTTCGTTTGACATCAATACTGCATAATACGTTAAATGTTCTTAATGTTATTTAGTAACTGTAACTCGTTCAATCTGAGTATGCCTGGTTAGGTGTAAGAGAGGGCCTGAAGGCCCTAATCTTGCCAGGTAAAATAAATGCATAAATAAATAAATAAATAAAGTTGACGCTCGAGTACCACTCCTCCGCTGTTCGATCGTGTGTATCGGAGAGCACCGAATTACGTAGGGATCCAAAGGGAACGGTGATGGACCTCAGGTACAGAAGAGACTGGAACAGCACATTACGTCCACATGCTAACACCTTTTTATTGGTATTTTTCACTGACGCACATGTACATTACCATGGGGGGTGAGGTACATTTCGACGGGCGTGGACGCATAAATTGGCCAGCCCGTTCTCCTGATCTTACACCTATGGACTTCTTTCTGAGGGGTACGTTAAAGGAGAATGTGTACTGTGATGAGCCTACAACCACAGAGGATATGAAACAACGTATTGTGGCAGCCTGCGGGGACATTATACCAGATCTACTGCGGCGTGTACGACATTCATTACGCCACAGATTGCAATTGTGTGCAGCAAATGATGGCCACCACATTGAACATCTATTGGCCTGACAGGTCGGGACACACTCTATTCCACTGCGTAATTGAAAACGGAAACCACGTGTGTACATATACCTCACCCCTCATGGTTATGTACATCTGCGTCAGTGAAAAAGACCAATAAAAAGGTGTTAGCATGTGGACGTAATGTGCTGTTCCAGTCTCTTCTGTACCTAAGATCCATCACCGTTCCCTTTGGATCCCTACGTAATTCGCTGCTCTCCGATACAGCGGAGGAGTGGTACTCAAGCGTCAACTTTAGGTTACAATATCTCCGGATGTAATTAACATTTTACAATGAAACAAACGGTACTGATTACGTATTTGTTTATATGTTCAGATGTGCTAACAAAACTAACTGGGTTCCATTTAAGAAGAACGTAGGTTTGTATTAAAAAAACATACTTCCGTGCATTTTTTTATGGTTTGTATTAACCAATTACACTAGCCCCTCTCCTCACGTTCGGTCTGTGGAATCGATTCGTCAGTATTTGATGTGGTTTACGAAATATATCCAGCGGTAACGTTAGGTGACTCGCCCTGTATATCGTCTCCTAGTAGGCCTCGTACCTCTGCCGCGTGATTCGAAAATTGTCTATAACAAACAGAAGCATAGTGAACGTTTCACTGGATAGAGGAAGATGCAAAGTTTTGACACAGCTCCACCGTTATTTCTTTGAAGTAGCATGGCTATTGCCCCACAAACCATTTTGTGTGTTGAAATTTGCGCCAAGCTAATCCACTGTTCAAGTGTACCGTACAGTCCACTGTCGGCTGAGCGAGAAGCCGCCTCTGTACATGTAGATTTACGAGTGGCAAGCAAATTTATTGGCAGTCGGTTTCATAAGCTAAGAGAAGAGAACTGTCGGCCACGGACGTCTGATGAAAATGTCGAGCGTATCCGAGACGCGTTTACACGGAGCCCTACGAGACCCACAAGATGGGCGGGCCAGGAATTTCAAATTCCTCCAGAAACAGTGTGGCGTGTTCTGAAGCCATGCCTGCATATGATGCCTTACAAGCTGCAGATACATCCTGGCGATAACAGAAGATACGTGTTTTGTGTTTCAATTTATCAGAAATGTTTTTTTTTTTTTTAAATCTTATGGGACAACTGCTAAGGTCATCAGTCCCTAACCTTACACACTACTTATCCTAAATTATCCTAAGGACAAACACACACACCCATGCCCGAGGGAGGACTCGAACCTCCGCCGGGACCAGGCGCACAGTCCGTGATTACAGCGCCCCAAGACCGCTCGGCTAATCCCGCGCGGCTTTATCAGAACACGGCAGAGGACACCTTTCCGAATGACTCTTCTTTTCGGACGAATCGACGTTTCATCTAGCGGTTGTCAAACCGCCATAATGAAAGAATTTGGGGGTCGTAAACTCCTCACGTCGTCTTCGAAACTGAATGTGTTGTGTGCCGTTTCTGTTTACAAAGGTTATGGACATTTCTTCTTCGTTGAGGAAACTGTGACACGCTGCAAAAGAGCTCGTTTCCTCAACTTCACTAAGATTGCAGAGACTTAACTTTTATGCATGACGGAGCCCCGTCTCACGTTCCCCTTCAGGTGCGGCGTTACCTTAACACCATCCCGCAACTTTGGACTGGAGGAGGTGGACAACAAGAAAAAATTATTCCATTCCGTTTTGGGAATAGTGTTACAGCACCCTTCTATTGCTACAATTTAAAAAAAAGCCTAAATTGCATATTGTTCTTTACTAACTCAATAACGACGCGTTTCGCCCGGACAGGCCATCATCAGGTTATGTCATGGAGGCGACGACAAGCATTGCAGAATAGGACCTCGCGTGCAGATTGTAAACACAGTACAATGGCGCCAGAGGCCCGTCCGTATTTTCTAAATATTGGACAACAAGGTCTTGTTCGTTGCTTTTGGCCTCGCAAGTTTCCACATCTCAAGCCATGCAATTTTTTTCTATGGTGGTACATAAAAGACGGAGTCTTTGTTCTATCTAGTCTTCAACAGCTGAAAAATCTAACTGCTGAAGCTGTCTATTCAATGTGTATGGTTGCGGGGGTTAGTTATTGCTAGCTTATTCTTGAACTGAGAACAACTGTGTGAGGTGAAATGACAAGTTTCATGTCGCACTATTTCTCACCAAGTTACAGCTTTTCACACAGTTTTCATCTTACCAACATAAAAACAGCGCAATGGATAACTCATATTGACAACATCAAAAAGTGAAATAAGTTTACACACAACAATGTTAAATATTAACTCTCTGAAAGAACATTAATCTTAAGCACAATATTATGAAAGTTTAATTGGACGTTTCTTTACAAAATTGCTGCTCCACATACGTTATGATGGATGACAATCAAGTCTGCGGTGGATGGTTAGTCAAGTGACAACTTTGAGCGCAAGATTACCCAAGGCCGCTAGAGTTTACAGTGGACACAAGCTGGTGAACCAACAAAGTTTACGCCTCTGCACGCGGTATTTACCTTAAGCTGCGATGTGCTGCTGTCTGCAAGGCCGCTCTCTCGCACTGAAATTCCTACAATACTAATCTGGCCTTTCCTGAACTTTCCAGCAGAAACTTCCCCATATTTCTCGTTATGCGAGAAAACATGTACTCAGCCCTAGTCTTATTATGTGGCGATATACACGCGCATGGTTGGAGCAGCCTGCATATTATAGTGCCCTCTAAGTTCTTGCAAGAACAAATTAACTATTTTGGCTGGTTCGTTTCTCCACAGTTGGAGCTAAACGTTGCTACAGCTGCTTTTAGCTGGAGTGCAGCCGCTGTGAACGCAGTGTCCGCACCAGTTTCTTCCCTGCATCGTACGGAGCGTTAAGCGCTTCGTTCTGCACTTGATGCCAGTTCAGAAAATAGTCCCCTACAAAATCTCTCCGGTCCTACTCATGGCAGAACTGACTCCATCCACTTGGGTTCCTTTTTCACGTCACGGCTTTTGTCGACCAATAGGAGCGCTCCTCTTGTTTTGTAGAAACACCCTCTACCAATATCAACATCTATCATATTGCTTAGAAACCTCAGTAGTTTTCTCCTCCCTAGTGAGTTTCCGCCAGTCGGACGTTCTAGACGCCTGAGGTACATTGACCTTTATGTGTGTCACACTCACTCCACGGAAATACGTCACTTGCATCAGTCGTCTCCTCTTGGAATTTCGAAACGCAGTTTTCTAAAGCTTCTTCTCTGCCCTTGTACCGATGCCTTGGCTACAGGCGGCCCTCCAGCTTGAATCACCTGGCCTGGGGTCGCTGTTCTCTTTCCTGCCACCCTGTTAAGTGGTTGCCGGCGTAACTCACACAGTGTGGCTTCACTACACTGTTGTGGAGCTGGCTTTTCAAAACTAAAAGCGACTCGACTCGTTCCGCAAAAAGACATGCACTTTATAGGATCGGTCTGTTAATTACCATCGATTGACTGTCATCCCTTTATGCGTTACATATTGACAGGTAAACGTTCTCATAATTGTCGATTTATGTTAGTTGTCATGTTCACCTTCTCAGTGAGTTTTGTAAAGTTATCATGTAAGTTGCGAATTTGACCATTTATCGTGCCACCTCACAAATAAATATGAATTTCTTTATTCATGTGCACCATTTTCTTGTATGCAGCTTTCTTGTGTACATCTGGGTGCCATGATGTGCTAGGAATTGTGTTGCTAGAAGCTGTTTTTTTTTCTATATATCTTGAAATCGTGGTTTTTGTGATTTTCGATGCTCAAATGTAGAAAAGCAATGCTATTATTATTTTTCGATATTTAGCTGCGACATTCATTTCCTTGGAAACATGGAACAAATTTATGATGTTATTGCTGTCACTAGCGTCATCATTGACTAAAATTAAGGTATCGGCTAGTGAACACTTCAGGAAGAGGTCGAATAGATACTACAGCATACACAAAAATTATTAGTAATTTACTAAAACTTGAACACGGTAAATAACTAGAATTGTAAATGATTATTGTCCACACATATTTTAGATTACATTACATTAATACTTGTACCATAGATCATTAATACGACATTTCGTAGTGATGTGAAACGTTTCAGTGTAACGTAAGTTTTCATTACCAATATAATCTTTCTTTCAGTTACTATTTCATGTCTCAAGATTCATCTGTTGAATAGAAGCAATTGCCATTCAGAAATTCATTCAATTTGTTTTAAAATGTTTATTGGCTATCTGTCATACGTTTAATGCTATTTGGCAAACGATTAAAGATTTTAGTCACAGCGTAATTCACCCATTTCTGTGCCGAAATGAGATTTAACCCAAAATAGTTAAGATGATCCTTTCTTCTAGTGTTGTAGCTATGCACTTCGCTATTATTTTTAAACTGGTGTGGGTTATTAATAACAAATATCATAAGTGAATATATGTATTGCAAAGATATTGTGAATATCTCTAGTGCCTTAAGTAAATGTCTGCGAGGTGATCTTGGGTGCGCTCCAGCTATTACTCTGATTACATGCTTTTGTGCAATCAATTCTCTTAATGATGAATTACCAAAATATGATACCATATGAAAACAGTGAACGAAAATTGGCATAGTAGACTAATTAACTCGTATGTTTATCACCAAAGTTTGCAATAACCGTAATAGCATAAGTAGCTGAACCTAACTGTTTCAGCAGATCATCAGTGCGTTTCTTCCAGTTCAGTTTATCATCAGTGCGCACACCCAGAACTTTTGAATATTCTACCCTAGCAACAGACGACTGTTCAAAGTCTCTATTTACCTATGGTGTTAGGTTATTTATTGTACAAAATTGTACATACTACGTTTTCTCATAATTTAGAGAGAGTCCATTTTTAGAGGACCGCATAACAATTTTATGAAAGACATTATTTTCAATTTCATCAGCATTTTTTTGTTTTTTTGGGCGTGATTACTATACCTGCATCACCAGCAAAAAAACTAGCTTTGTATCTTCATGAATACAGAGCGGCAAGGCATTAACATATATTAAGAACAGTAAGGGACCCACGACTGAGCCCTGTGGGACACTGTTCTTGATACGTCCCCAGTTAGAGGAATCTGCTGATTTCTGTAGACTATGTTTACTGTTAATTTCAACCCTCAGCATTGTTCCAGTTAAATATGAAGTAAACCATTTCTGCACTGATACCACAATATGTAAGCTTATCTACAAGAATTTCATGATTCACTCGGTCAGATACCTTTGAGAAATCACTTTCTCTCTGCCTCTACCATATATAACATTAGCGTTTCGTTCATTGCAGAATGACTGTTTCACATCAAATTACAATTCTTTAACTGGATGTAAATTCAGAAAAACTGTCCATTAGCAGTAGCCTTATCTCAACTACAGGGATACTGTCGTCGTTAGAGATGATTACAAACGGTCGCTGATTACATGAGGACTGGGTGATTACATAGACACTGGGCCGAGCAGCACTGTGCTCAGACGTGAATAACTTTCGGACTGTGGGGCCCTAAGGAAACGCATGGGGGCGACTCTACCCTGACGTCTCTGATTCGATTCGTTGCGTCTGGCAGTAACAGTCTTTACTTGTGGTGTCGCCGTGGGGTACCTACTTTTGCACAAGACCTCGTTCTGCAGACGACACCACACCATCTACATATCTTTTGTAGCACACTGTCTAAGCAAAGTTTCTAGCTGCTAAGTATTTTCTATTGCACTTGGTTCTTGAAAATATCTGTTGCACCAGATAACTGACTGGATTTTAGAAAAGATGAATAGGCGAAAACAAGCAGGAACTAGTTGTTTTCTGACGCGTTTAATTCCAAATGACATGTTTCGAGATCTGGCTGTCATTTGAGTTTCTGGTGTAAACAATATAACAAATAATAAGTTACACATTTAAAAAAAAAAGAAAAACACCAGATAGTAACAAGAAAGCGCGAAATCAAACTACGTGTTAGAACCAATACATACCATTTATTGAAAGATAACTTTGACAGCATGTTCTTACTCATACATTCACGAATCAAGGTATATAATTTATACTTGGAAAATGGGAATGTTGGTCGTAAGAAGGACTACGAAAATCTGCTACTCCAGTGCTCTCGCACTTGCGGTGCAAGAGGGCACCACCTTATGGCATTGGTGCTGGTATGTTCTCTAAAAATTGAAACAATAACCAGTAATAACTAATGATACATGTTGTGTGCCAGCACAAAGGCACATTAAAACATATATCGCAGTAGCACAAAGTACAAGAAAGGACATTAGAAAATTGTAGAAAAAATATTTTTCCTTGGGAAGACACGACTGGTGGAAGATTACAAACTAAAATGTTTATTGCCTGTTAAAACAGTAAAATATAACAAAAAATGCGTGAGTGTGTCTACATGTGAACACAGTAAAAGATGCATCACTGTAGTACATGGGCATGAGATTGTACCTTTCAACATATTAAAAATATTTATTTATCTTGACATGATGACGTATCAAAATTACACAGAAATTTGTAGTACATAGGGAAGGGGCTGTACATTTCAACGTTTAATTTTTTATCAAAAAGATAGTATGTGAGAATTACAAAAGGACTTGATTTGATTTACTAGTTCACTTCCTGACTAAACGTCAAACGTGGAAGCCGAGGACATTTTCCTCCCGAACCACTGATGAACCTAAGGCACAAAAAATGGTAAAGGGAAAAGTGGTTGTCTATACATTCAACTTCAGAAAAGTGGTTACGCAAGTTATCATACTTTTACGTGCCTCTCGCAACAAAGTGTCAAGAAGACTAAACACGATTTCCTGCCACTACTGATTTGCTCGTTGATCAGCAATTCTGGAACCACTTCACTGAATGCTGTTAATTCCAATTCCTCCAAAATGTCCAAACTGTTTCCCTTCTTAACCTAATGCGCTACTGTTGCTCACATACCCAGGTTCCTTACTCCTCGTTTTCACTCTCCCCCTGTTTGTCCCGCGCAAAAATGCTCATATAATCAGCACTATATTTTATATTTCCCGTCTTATAGAACTTATTTTTCACGGGTTCCTGGCTGTGCCTCAACACCTTCCCCACACTGTTAACGGTTTGGAATCGTACCTGCATCTTTTATTGTGATTGTGTGCAGGCACACTGTATGTTTTTTGGTTGTTGTATTTATTTTAACGGGCAGTAAATATTTTGACATATGGATAGCCGCAATAATAAACCACAGGGTAGGGCAAATGTCTTTTTATGCTTGATGAATAGTCAAGAAGTTTAATTGCAAGTCCTAACAAATCCTTTTGTAATCTTCGACAAGTCATGCCTTCCCAATAAAAAAATATTTTTCTACAATTTTGTAATGTTCTTTATTGTACTTTAAACTGCCGTAATCTGTGTTTAAACGTGCCTCTGTGTTGGCACACAACATGTCTTTTTAGTTGTTATGGGCTATCGCTTTAATTTTTAGTAAACATACCAGCATTTGCACAGCCGCAATGCCTTAAGGTGGTTTATACAACAAGTGCGAGAGCACTGGAGTAGCAGATTTTCGAAGTCCTTCTCACGACCAACAGTCTCATATTCCAAGTTTAAATGATATATAATTCCACCTGGTTCGTGAATGTATGAGCAAGGATCAAGCTGTCAAAGTTATCTTTGCTAGGCAATGGTTTTATTGCTTCTTACAGTTAGATCGATTCTGCGCTTTACTGTTAATGTTAGGCGTTTTAAAAAATGTGCAAGTAATTGTTTGTTATATTGTTTACACCAGGAAATCTGATGATGGGCAGAATCCGAAACATGTCATTTGGAACAAATGCACCAAAACAATTGGTACCTGTTTGCTTACGACTACTCGGCTTTTCTAAAATTCAGTCAATTCATATGGAGGCATACCACTACCGGCAGTTTCAAACCGACATATGTGAGATATGGAAGACGCAACTGCGAGCCCATCTGGTAGCTGATAAGCATTACCGCTGAATATAAAGTAATTGTAGTTGAGGATGACTTCTCCTAACTTTATACATTCACTTATTTCTGCTTGTGAAAACCTTTCGTGTTTAGTAAATTGTTCTTTGTTGATGCAATGGCTCTCTTACCAGGCATATTGAAAAATAGTTTTGTGACATCTAGTGACGATAAAAGGGCCACAATGCGGAATGCTTATTTCTTTCATTTCAGTGACTGGTATGGTGCTGTTTTTTACAGTGTATGTTGTTACACATGTGAAACACTTGTTTAGGAACATTGAGTTTGCTAGATTGTATGCACAGTTGTTCATGCTGTTAATTGCAGGTCTCAAGGGGTATCCTTCCTTTTGTAATATGGGTTGGGATCTAAATGTGGGGGCCTCAGGGTTCATACAAGTCGTGTATTTCTTTTCATACTATGTCAGTAGCAAATGTGTTTTCTTTAACTGTCCTTCGTGTTTGTTGTGGAATTATTATGTCGGATGTTTCTTCAGCTGTACTGTGTTGTTTTCTGTGAAAAATTAAAAGAGTTATTTCAACGTATTCACTTTCTTTCATAACAACAATTGTGTGGTTTTGACTGTTTTGTAGATGTTTCCTGATGTTCTCTAAATTTTTTATTTTTACTGTTTTTGAACAATTTTGTATTTCTCTGTCACATCTCCCTTCTCCCTCCTTTAAGATTTTGTTTATTTAGTGGCCTATGGCTAATATTTTTTTCATTGGTGTTTAGTTTTACAATATCTGTTGCTTTCCTTGATGACACTTTGAGCTCTTTTCGTGTGTTGTCTGATATATTTTATTTTGAATTGTATTTCAGACATTTGTTTACCAGGTTCACTCTCTTTCATTCAATACTATGCCTGTGTTGTTCACTACTCTGCTGTAGAACGTGTGTGTGTTAAACGACGCTCCCTTGTTTATTGCTCTGATATTGTTTGGATTTCAGATTGTACAGTATCTTAGTATGTGTGTTCGATATCTGAAAGTACTCCTTAGAAGCTATGTCATGAACTTTCTTCCGTACAGGGTTCCACATAGTATGTTCCATGCTTCTGGCTACTTACAAATGTGCGTTCTTGTATGACAGGTTTATACTGCATTTAACCATACCTCTTCTGTTTTTCGATTCACAATTTTCATACAGTGACTGCTGGGTCCTAGTTTAACATTAATGTAATTTGTAATCAGACCTGACACCCGACGTTCTTTGCTGAACTTTATGTGGGCAGTTGTTTTGAAAACTTTCTATTGTATACGATATTGCAGGCCTTGAAGGAACAGGCATTGTGTCGACTGCAGCTGTGATGAAATACGTGAAATGCATTCGCAGTTTCGAACACGGACTACCATCAGTAGTATGATGGAATGACAAGAGTGAAAATTTTTGCCGAAACGGGACGAACCCGTATTTTGCGCTTAGCCCGAGCGGTCACCTATCATTTGGCTATACGACCCAAACTTCCCTATGTCGTCAACCATGTGTCAGCAACACCCTGTGCTCGTACATCCAATATGTATATACCCGTACAGGGGAGGCATTCTGTTTGATAGTCACTTGTGCGGCTAAACACGATATTGCAGTGTCTGTGTCACTCCGACCTGCGACGTAAAGGTCCTTCGAACACGCATGAAGGCGCGGACAGACGTTAAAGGCGCTCACTTGCCCTCGCAGTGGAAAACTGCCGTTGAAATGGCGACGAATCACCACATGAGGTAGTAGTACACAAGGAAACGACAGCATTAAAGACACGTGGGTTTCACAGGAAAAGATGTAGAAGACGGAGCACAGAAAAAAAATTCAAAAATAAAAATAATGAAGTTACAAGAAAAATATTCCGAAGGCTGAAATACTGAACTGCGTATGAAAAACAGCGGCCTAGGAAAAAAGGGTGAAAGAAGAGTGCGACTCCATTGAAGAACTACTGCGGAAGGAAAGATACGATTTACTGTACAACAGAGTGGTGTCAGAATAGACCAGGAAGTGCTACTACGGAAATGCTGAATAAAGACGAAAATATAGTGTACAAGTATCTTGAGGATATCCTACAGACATGGGAAGACTAAACGATTTGTATGTCAGAGATTAAAAACCAACCGCTCTTAAACTTGAATCCGTTAACGATGTAGGCAATGACGAGAAAGCACCAACAGTCTTAATAGAATAAGTAAAACGTGATGTAGCTGATGAGAAGAATGGGAAGGCAGTAGGTACAGATACTGAAATGATCGTACGAAGAACGAGTATAGGAAATATTGTGGTTGTTGTTGTTGTGGTCTTCAGTCCTGAGACTGGTTTGATGCAGCTCTCCATGCTACTCTATCCTGTGCAAGCTTCTTCATCTCCCAGTACCTACTGCAACCTGCATCCTTCTGAGTCTGCTTAGTGTGTTCTTCTCTTGGTCTCCCTCTACGGCTTTTAACCTCCACGCTGCCCTCTAATACGAAATTGGACATCCCTTGGTGCCTCAGAATATGTTCTACCAGCCGATCCCTTCTTCTAGTCAAATTGTGCCATACATTCCTCTTCTCCCCAATTCTGTTCAGTACCTCCTCATTAGTTATCTGATCTACCTATCTAACTTTCAGCATTCTTCAGAAGCACCATATTTCAAAAACTTCTCTTCGTGTCTGAACTATTTATCGTCCATGTTTCGCTTCCATACATGGCTACGCTCCATACAAATACTTTCAGAAAAGATTTCCTGAGACTTAAATCTATATTCGATGTTAACAAATTTCTGTTCTGCAGAAACTCTTTCCTTCCTATTGCCACTCTACATTTTATACCGTCTCTACTTCGACCATCAGTTATTTTGCTTCCGAAATAGCAGAACACATTTACTACTTTAAGTGCCTCATTTCCTTATCTAATTTTGTTAGCATAACCAGAATTAATTTGATTACATTCCATTATCCTCGTTTTGCTTTTTTTGAAGTTCAGCCTATAGCCTCCTTTCAAGACACTGTCCATTCCGTTCACCTGTTCTTCCAAGTCATTTGCTGTCAGCGACAGAATTACAATGTCATCGGCAAACCACAAAGGTTTTATTTCTTCCCCATGGAATTTAATTCCTACTCCGAATTTTTCTTTTGTTTCCTTTACTGTTCGCTTAAAATACAGATTGAATAACATCGGGGATTGGCTGCAACCTAACCACTGCTACCCTTTCATGCCCCTCGACTTTTATAACTGCCATCTGGTTTCTGTACAAATAGTAAATAACCTTTCGCTCCTTGAATTTGACCCCTGCCATCTTCAGAATTTGAAAGAGAGTCAACATTATCAAAAGCTTTCTCTAAGTCTACAAATGCTGGAAATTTAGGTTTCCCTTTCCTTAATCTATCTTCCAAGAGAAGTCGTAGGGTCAGTATTGCCTCATGTGTTCGAACATTTCTACGGAATCCAAACTGATCTTCCCCGAGCTCGGTTTCTACCAGTTTTTCCATTGGTCTGTAAGGAATTGGTGTTAGTATTTTGCATCGGTGACGTATTAAACTGATAGTTCGGTAATTTTCACACCTGTAAACAACTGCTATTTTGGGATTGGAAATTTTATATTCTTGTCGAAGTCTTAGGGTATATCACCTGTCTGATACATCTCACTCACAAGATGGTAGAGTGTTGTCAGGCCTGGCTCTCCCAAGGCTATCAGTAGTTCTAATGGAATGTTGCCTACTCCCAGGACCTTGTTTCGAATTTCAGTGCTCTGTCAAATTCTTCACGTAGTACCATTCCTCCCGTTTCATCTACGGCCTCTTCCATTTTTTATAATATTGACCTCAAGTACATCGCCCTTGTATAGACCCTCTATATACTCCTTCCACCTTTCTGCTTTTCCTTCTGTGCGTGTAACTGGTTTGCCATCTGAGCTCTTGATATTCATACAAGTGCTTCTCCAAAAGTCTCTTTAATTTTCCTGTAGCCAGTATCTATCTTACCCCTAGTGATATATGCCTCTATATTCTTATACTTGTGCTCTAGCCATCTCTGCTTAGCCATTTTGCACTTCTCGTCGATCTCTTTTTTGAGACGTCTGCACCTCCTTGCTTCCTTCATTTACTGCGTTTTTATATTTTCTTCTTTCATTAATTAAATTCAATATCTCTTCTGTTACCAAAGGATTTCTACTAGCCCTCATCTTTTTACCTACTTGATCCTCTGCTGCCTTCAGTATTTCATCTCTCAAAGCTGCCCATTATTTTTCCACTGTATTTCTTTTCTCTGTTCTTGTCAATCGTTCCCTAATGTTCTATCTGAAACTGTCTACAACCACTGGTTCTTTCAGTTTATCCATGTCTCGTCTTCTTAAATTCTCACCTTTTTGCAGTTTCTTATTTTGTTATCTACAGCTCATGACGAATAGACTGTGGTCAGAATCCGTATCTGCCCCTGGAAATGTCTTACATTTTAAAACCTGATTCCAAAATTTCTGTCTTGCCATTAGATAATCTATCTGAAGCCTTCCAGTGCTTCCAGGCCGCTTTCACGTGTACAGCCTACTTTCATGATTCTTCAACAAAGTGTTAGCTGTGATTAAGTTATTTTCTGTGCAAAATTCTACCAGGTGACTTTCTCTTTCATTCCTTACCCCCATTCCTGGATCGCCAATCTCTTTTCGCTTTGTTATAGATGGCGCTGTAATAGTCACAAACATATGGCTTACAATTTTAGACGAACAGTTGGTAACAGGTAGGTTCTTTAAATTAAAGCACAGAACGTAGGTACGTCTGAACATTTTATTTCGTTTGTTCCAATGTGAAACATGTATCTTTGTGAACTTATAATATCGGAGACAGCATGCTGTTACAGCGTGATTACCTGTAATTACGACATTAACGCAATAAATGCTCAAAATTATGTCCGTCAACCTCAATGTGTTTGGCAGTACGTGAACCGACATTCCTCTTAACAGCGAGTAGTTCGCCTTCCGTAATGTTCGCACATGCATTGACAATGCGCTGACGCATGTTGTCAGGCGTTGTCGGTGGATCACGATAGCGAACAACCTTCAAATTTCCCCACAGAAAGAAATCCGGGGAAGTCAGATCAGGTGAACGTACGGGCCATGGTATGGTGCTTCGACGACCAATCCACCTGTCATGAAATATGCTATTCAATACCGCTTCAAATGAACGCGAGCTATGTGCCTTACATCCATCATATTGGGAGTACATCGCCATTCTCTAATGCAGTGAAACATCTTGTAGTAACATCGGTAGGACATTACGTAGGAAGTCAGCATACATTGCACCATTTAAATTGCCATCGATAAAGTGGGGGCCAATTATCCTTCCTTCCATAAGGTCGCTGATGTTCCACTTGTCGCAGCGATCGTGGAATTTCCGTTGCCCAATAGTGCATATTATACCGGTTTACATTACCGCTGTTGGTGAATGACGCTTCGTCGCTGAATAGAAAGGGTGAAAAAAATCTGTCATCCTCTCGTAATTTCTCTTCTTCCCAGTGGCAGAACTGTACACGACGTTCAAAGTCGTCGCCATGCAATTCCTGGTGCATAGAAATATGGTTCGGCTGCAATCGTAGTTGATGTAGCGTTCTCAGCACCGACGTTCTTGAGATTCCCGATTCTCGCGCAATTTGTCTGCTACTGATGTGCGGATTAGCCGTGACAGCAGATAAAACACCTACTTGGGCATCATTATTTGTTGCAGGTCGTGGCTGACGTTTCACATGTGGCTGAACACTTCCTGTTCCGTTAAATAATGTAACTATCCGGCGAACGGTCCGGACACTCGGATGATGTCGTCCAGGATACCGAGTAGCATACATAGCACGCGCCCGTTGTGCATTTTTATCACAATAGCCATACATCAACATGATATCGATCTTTTCCGCATTGGTAAATGGTCCATTTTAACACGGGTAATGTATCACGAAGCAAATACCGTCCGCATTGGCGGTATGTTACCTGATACCACGTACTTATACGTTTGTAACTATTACAGCGCCATCTGTCACAAAGCGAAACAAATGGTCCAACTAAAACATTCGTGTTTCTTTGCGTACTACACGAATATGTAATGAAAATTTGGGTTCTCATTTTTAAAAAACACAATTGATAGCCGTTTAGTATTTAACGACCCATCGACAACGAGGTCTTGGAGCAAAAACTCGGATTAAGGAAAGATGGGGAACGAAATCGGCTGTGCCCTTTCGAAGGAACCATCCTGCCATTTGCCTTATATGATAAAGGGAAATCACGGAAAACCTAAAGCAGGGGGGGGGCGGATGCGGGTTTGAACCGTCGTCCTTCCGAATGCGAGTGCAGTGTGCTAACCGCCGCGCCACCTCGCCTGCTAAAACCCCTCTGATACCTCTGACAGTGGAATACATGTGCTGGTACTGTTGTTGCTAAGACTGTAGGGTATGCAAGTTTCAGAGGTGGTAGTGTGGACCTAAACAAGAAAAAATGTCTAGTAATGGGCTATAAAAT
Organism: Schistocerca gregaria; assembly: GCF_023897955.1. Lineage (NCBI taxonomy): Eukaryota > Metazoa > Arthropoda > Insecta > Orthoptera > Acrididae > Schistocerca > Schistocerca gregaria. Next base: position 85,628,963 of record NC_064928.1, read on the forward strand.
GCAAATCTTAGGAGCTACGATCACTTGTTTAATAGAGGAGACGCGTTTCACAGTAGCGAAAATGAACAAGTGCTCATAGTTCCTCAGCTAGGCATTTTAGAGGCCATGTTTACCAAACATTTTCTGTTGTTTTGGTCCATACCACCACCTCTGTAAGCTGCCTACCCTACAATCTTAGCAACAACAGTATCAGCACATGTACTCCACTGCCAGAGGTATCAGAACGGTTTCCCCTGATAACTTTCGACTCGTTCGTTTCCGTCACAGGGATCCTTAGCTCAGACTGATACATCCTAGAAAGTTTATAACGTCATCACCCAGTAGGATTCACTATGAATAGGAAGATAGTGGATAATAAGAGCTACTGAAACTATTACAGGTTGTTATCATCATATTCAAAAGAAAACCATCACTGACAACGATACTTCGGGTATACGTCCTACATCACAAGTATAAGATGAAATAATTGATAAAGTATATGAGGATACTTAACGGGTATTTCAGTATGTCAATAGATGTTGTTTTTGTTGTTGTGGTCTTCAGTCCTGAGACTGATTTGATGCAGCTCTCCTTGCTACTCTATCCTGTGCAAGCTTCTTCATCTCCCAGTACCTTCTGCAACCTACATCCTTTTGAATCTCTTTAGTGTATTCATCTGTTGGTCTACCCTCTACGATTTTTACCTTCCACGCTGCCCTCCAATACTGACAATAGATATGAAAATCTAATTACCACGCGCTATTGGAATGTGATTTTAGGGGAGATAAGAGTATGGCCTTGGTGGTAAGAATGAGGAGAAAGACGAAGTTATGCAGTAATTTTCATTTTGTTATACAAACACATTGCTCAAAAACAGCAAGAGGAAGAGATATACAAGGAAAACGCACAGTGATTCCGAACGATCATGGTCATACGAAGGTTCTAAACTCTGATACTGGATTGTAAGGCTTACGCCGGAGTAAATATAGTCGCAAATCACAATTTAGTGTTCATGAAGAGCAGACTGAAGAATCAGTGTTGAAGGAAATTCGATACTGAAGTTCTGATAGATTATGAGACGCGTTTGAAATTCTTTGAGAATTTAGATATTGCTATAAGGAATACCAAAGTAGGCAGTTCAGTTGAAGAGTAGTGGGAATCTTTATCGAAAAGAGTAATTGCAAAAGTCTGTAAGGGAGACATAGGCACTAGGAAGGTAACTACCAAGATGGCTTGGGCAACAGACGAAGTATATCAACTGATCGACGAACGAAGAAAACACAAAAATTTTCAGAGAAAGACAGGATTACAGCAATGTAAAACAATAGGGAATTAAATAAAAAATAATTGCAGGGAATTCATGGCGGCTGCAGGAAAAATGTGAAGAAGCTGGAAAAGAAATGGGCGTCTGAAGGACTGAGTTAGTCTGTAGAAAAGTCTAAACAACCTTCGGTGAAATTAAAACAAGGGCGGCAACATTAAGGGAGCAATGTACATCCCACTGACAAACGCCGAGGGGAGAGTGAATAGCTGGAAAGAGTACCACGAAGGCTCTCTCAAGAGGAGCAATTCTCTGATGACGTCAGTGGAGATGGAGAGGGAATCCAGTATTAGAGTCAGAGTTTAAAAGTTCTATGCAGGGCTTGAGATTAAATCAGGCAGACGACGTAGACAACACTCCATCAGAAGTTCTATAAGGTTTGAAAGATATGGCAACCAAAAGTGAATTTAAGTTGTTGTGAAGAGATGAACAGAAAACTGAGGATCTGTTAGATGGCGATCATCTTGGCATTAGGAACGGTTAAGGCGCACAGAGTTAGTTCTGACGTTGCACGAGATAGTGGAAGCAAGACTGAAGGAGAAGGAAAACGCATTCATAGAACTGTCTGCATGGAAAAAGCGTTCAACAACGCAGAATGGTGCAAGACATTCGAAATTCTCAGAAAAATGGAAGTAATATTTTGGGAAGGACGAGTAATATATAATATGTACTAGAACCAAGAGGGAACAAACAATAGGGTTGAAAGAACCAGATCGAACTGACGATGCTTTCCGCTCCTCATTTCAATCCGCACATCAAAAAAGCAATGACAGAAGTAAAAGAAAGGGTCAAGGCTGGGATTAAAATTCAAAATGTAAGGATATCAGTGATAAGATTCACTGATGACATTCAGGGTGAAGAAGAGTTACAAGATTTGTTGATTGGAATGACCAGTGTAACGACTACAGAATATGGATTGAGAATAAACGGAAGAAAGCTGAAAGTAATGAGAAGTGGAAGAAATTAGCACAGCGATAAACCTAAGATCGAAATTGGTGATTAATAAAGCAGATGAAGTTAATTCTGCTACCTCTGAATCAGAATAACCCATGACAGACGAAGCAGGAACGACATGGAAAGCAGCTTAGCGCAGGCAAAGAGGATTATTCGTAGCCAAAAGAAGTATACTAGTATCACAGATACGCCTGAATTTCAGGAAGAAATTCCTGAGAATGTACTGTAGCGAATCATTGACCATAGGAAAACTTGTGCAGAAGAGAATCAGAGCTTTTGAAATTTGGTGCTGCACAATAATGTTGAAAGGCAACTGCCTTGCCGCAGTGGATACACCGTTTCCCGTCAGGTCACCGAAGTTAAGCGCTGTTGGGCGTGGCCTGCACTTGGATGGGTGACCATCCGGGCCTCCATGCGGTGTTGCCATTTTTCGGTGTGTTCTCAGCCTCGTGATGCCAATTGAGGAGCTACTCGACCGAATAGTAGCGGCTTCGGTCAAGAGTAACATCTTACGACCGAGAAAGCAGTGTGCTGACTACACGGCCCTCCTATCCGCATCCTCCACCGAGGATGGCACGGCGGTCGGATGGTCCCGGTAGGCCACTCGTGGCCTGAAGACGGAGTACAATAAGGGTAAAAATTACGTGGACTGGTTAGGTAAGGAATGAGGAGGTTCTCGTTAGAATCGGCGAAGAAAGAAACACAAGAAAAACACTGACAAGAAGGTCGGAGGATATACGAGGTGTGCTGGGAAAGTTATAAGAATGGGCTTGTAATTTTACAATAGTGGTACTTACATGCTACTGTTATGCATCTCCTTCAAAATAGTTCACTTCTGACTGAACACACTGACTCCAATGGGGTTTACACTTTTTGAAACATTCCTGCAATTTTTTTCCTGGAGTGTGTTAAGGATGCCCTCCGTATTTGCCTGCAAGTCTTGAGTCAACTAACTCCATTTCAGTGAAACTTTCAGTTTAGAAAGCAGGGGCCAAATCAGGGGAATATGGTGGTTGTGGAAGCACAGGAATTTTGAATTTGGTCAAACAGTCAACGATGGAGAAGGCACGATGAGACGGAGCGTTGTCATGGTGTAGCACACAACTCCTGTCTTTCCACAATGCAGGCTTTTTCTTCCATACCTTTTCGCAGAAACGCTCAAGGACGCATTTTTAGTATTCCTGGTTAATTGTCTGTCCTACATGGGTAAATTCATAATACACAATACCTGCAGAATAAAAAAAAAAATCGCCAACATTGTCTTCACTTTCGACCGACTTTGCCGTGCTCTTTTCGGTCGTGGTGAACCTGGAGTCTTCCACTGCAAAGAGTGTGCTTTGGTTTCGTGATCATATCCGTATACCCACGATTTGTCACCCGCAATTACCCTATTTAACAAATCTGGGTCGTTTTTAGTCCGATTAATCAGTTCTTGGCACACTTCAAGTCGGTATTGTTCAAAAATGGTTCAAATGGCTCTGAGCATTATGGAACTTAACTTCTGAGGTCATCAGTCCCCTAGAACGTAGAACTACTTAAACATAACTAACCTAAGAACATCACACACATCCATGCCAGAGGCAGGATTCGAACCTGCGACCGTAGCGGTCACGCGGTTCCAGACGGAAGCGCCTAGAACCGCTCGGCCACACAGGCCGGCATGTCGGTATTGTCTCTGGTCACTTGACAACACTGGGAATCAATTTTGCGGACACTGGATGCGTGTTCAGATCTTCAGTTAAAATTGACTGAACTGCATAGAAACTTAAATTAAGTTCATCAGCCATCTTCCTAATTGTAAATCTACGATCAGAGCGCACTAAGTCGCGAACTTTCTTTACATTTTCATTCGCATTTGAGGTGGAAGGACGGTCGGACTGTGGTTCATCTTCAAATGATTCGCGGCCATTTTTAAATCTGTTGAACCAGGCGAAACATTTGATTGGTTCATACAATTATCTCCAAAAGCTGTTTCTAATAGTTCGAATGTCTCAGAAGCTGATTTCCCGGTTTTATAACAAAATTTTACACAAACTCATTGCTCCGTTTTTTCGTCCACTTCCACGCAGACAGAATCCAGCGACAAGCTCTAACAGACCTGCACTCAAGCTGCTGCCACAATCAAGTGAATAAAGGAAATGCAGTTTCCTGTCAGCGGGCGTTCAAGGACAAGGTAATGACTCACTAACCACCCTCCGTTTACCTGCCTTCCAAACCAGTAAGCAGTAGCACATTCATGCTTATAACTTTCCAGTCACACCTCATACGACACCTGTTAGGACATAAGGGAACTGTGATGGTACTCGAGGGAGGTTCAGAGGGTAAAACCTGTAGTGGGTAGACAGATACGGGTATTTTAACATATACAGCAAATCATCGAGGACGTATTTTGCAAACGCTGCTCTGAAATGAAAAGGCCGACACAGGAGAGGAATTCGTAACGGGCCGGATCACACCAATCAGAAGACTGATGAATCAAAAAGAAAAAAAAAGTTTCCATCTCAATGTTCTCTATAGTTTCTACCGCTTATAGCTTCATCAAATGCTATGGAAGTTATCCCATGGTGGGGGACATTTAGTACTCTTGTTGACAATGTTTGGACATGATCCTGCCCTTGCTGATTCTGCGGAGAACTTCTTCATTCCTTACTCTATCAGTCCACCTAATTTTCAACATTCTTACCGCGCGGGATTAGCCGAGCGGTCTGAGGCGCTGCAGTCATCGACTGTTCGGCTGGTCCCGGCGGAGATTCGAGTCCTCCCTCGGGCATGGGTGTGTGTGTGTTTGTCCTTAGGATAATTTAGGTTAAGTAGTGTGTAAACTTAGGAACTGATATAACCTTAGCAGTTAAGTCCCATAAGATTTCTCACACATTTGAACATTTTTTTCAACATTCTTCTACTGCTCCACATCTCAAACACTTGGATTCTCTTCTCTTCCGGTTTTCCTACATTCCATACAAACGCACATTCTCAGAAATTTTCTCTTGCATTTAAAGCGTATGTTTTATACTAGTACACTTCTTCTTTCTTATTTTGCTTCCATGGTGCCACAATTCCTTAAATTCGTTTACTCCGTGATCCTCAATTTACGTCTCAAATTTATCGTTAGCCTCGGTTCCTATACTCCTAGTACTTTCCTCTCTCCCCAGTTTGCGCTCAATCTACATTCTGTGTTCATTAGACTGTCTATAACAGTCAACACGTTCTTCAATTCTTCCCCACTTCCACTGTCATTAGCGAATCTTATCACTGATAGCCACGTCTCACTGAATTTTTAGTACACTTTAATTCTCGTTTTCTTCGTATTAGAGCTGTTTCATCATCAAAATTATCTGTGGATGAGCCAAGTACTACCGCCACTACGAACGATCCTGCGTATTGTTTACGATGTAGTATTCCTGAGGCACATTTCTCGCGCCGTATTTTCCCCACTGTGTTACGGCCGTAACTCTAACGACGTGAGCATGGAAGTAAGCTTATATCTTGTTCTGCTCCCCTCAGCCTGCTTTCACTGCCTCATACATATGTAGATGGGAAAGGGCGTGAAGACCGGCCTCGCAGCGGACGAAATATTGTAAAAAGAAAGTCAGCGAAAAATAACTGGCAGCCGCGGCTGGGGAAACATGCTAATTTTGCGAGTCTGCTGTGTAAATGTTTGTGTCTGCTGCCAGATCTGCGCCTAATGCAGGGAACACAGATAAGAGCGAGGCGGTGTGCTGTTGGTGATGGGTCGTATAGCCACGCCGGCTCATCACTTCAAAGGAAAAAAAAAAAAATGTTTCCGTAGTAGCGGTCACTGTTACACGTGGCTGTCGTAGCGACCATTTCACAGAACTACGCGTAAACGTGTCTGCTGTTGTCAGTGAAGAAGAAGACACATCTGCTTCAAAAATAGCATCCGTTTCAATATATCTAATCATAAACTTACATGTACTTTCAGATGGACGTATTCAGTGGGTAAATAATTGTTAAAATTCGTGGAGAAACCTTCACTTGTCATTTATTTTGCACAATTCGCTTCTAGTTTTCTGATGATGCTGTGGTGTACGATACGGTGTCGTCGTTGAGTGAATGTAGGAGGGTACAAGATGACTTAGACAAGATTTGTGATGGGTGTAAAGAATGGCAGCCAACTCTGAATATAGATAAATGTAAATTAATGCAGATGAATAGAAAAAAGAATCTCGTAATGTTTGAATACTCCATTAGTAGTGTAGCGCTTGACACAGGTCGATTAAATATTTGAACGTAACACTGCAGAGCGATATGAAGTGGGACAAGCATGTAATGACAGTTGTGGGGAAGGCGGACAGTTGTTTTCGGTTCATTGGTTGAATTTTGGGAAGATGTGGTTCATCCGTAAGGAGACCGCTTATAAAACACTAATACGACCTATTCTTGATTACTGCTCGAGCGTTTGGGATCCCTATGACGTCGGATTGGGGGAGGACATGGAAGCAATTCAGAGGCGGGCTGCTAGATTTATCACTGGTAGGTTTGATCATCACGCGAGTGTTACGGAAATGCTTCAGGAACTCAGGTGGGAGTCTCTGGAGGAAAGGAGGCGTTCTTTTCGTGAATCGCTACTGAGGAAATTTAGAGAAACAGCATTTGAGGCTGACTGCAGTACAATTTTACTGCCACCAACTTATATTTTTCGGAAAGAACACGAAGATAAGAGAGATTAGGGCTCGTACAGAGGCATATAGGTAGTCTTTTTCCCTTTTTTCGTTCTGTTTGGGACTGGAACAGGGAGAGAAGATGCTAGTTGTGGTATGAGGTACCCTCCGCCACGCACCACTATGTACGCAGATGTAGATGTAGTTCCTGTTGTGACTGACAATACTCAAGTTTTCACAAACATAACTTTTATTGGTGTAAGTTCACAAGGTCGATGACTGAACACACAAACGAAAGGTAACGATAACCAAAAACGTCTCCTAATTGAGGCAAACAAAAGTTCACTTCTAATTTTCCACAAAGGCTCGTGGTAACACACTCACACACTAGTAACAGTCCAATTCCGAGACGTAATCTTCAAAGTTCGCAGTACACGAGGTCGGCATCTGGTGTGCACTGAACTTCGAGGCTGGTTCTAGCCCCTAAGTAGCTGTCTCCAGCCAGTCAGGTTTTGGCGTAGTGATACTTCCTGCAGGCCTCAGGAAGCAGTGCTCAGAATGTCTGTTGCCATTATCTTGTTTGTATATAGCCGGTGTTTATCATGATGCTTTTGCGTACGCCTTGGGCATAGACAACCTCGTCCTCTGTGGTGTTACATGGGTAGCCGGCCCTCAGGGGCTACCTTGGCTCTGGTATAACAGTTCCGCTCAATGACCATTACCAAGCTTAGCCTAAAACGAATAAATCAAACCACTAGAGACTACGTTGTTTACAGGGAAATATGAGGTATTAATAGTATGATAAAGTTATAATCTCTATGTTCACATTCTTTATAAAAAAAATTCTACTGTTTAGAGAAGTCCTCCTCCGTCACAACCGCCCCCTGCCCTCTCCCAGCATCCTCTATTGCCTGTGTAGAATTAAGTCTAATAAAGTTTTGATCTATATTAAAGGGGAATGCATGTTACTGATATAATATGTTTTGATTTAGCATACAGTGTGAGATTGGATTTTTTTTTTTAAGGTGAATCGTTTTGTGAGCTGATGTTTACTTGCTAGTATATGTTGTTTTGGTTCTTATATGTAAACACCAACATCCAAACCCAGTAATATGTCGTAGCTGAGTTACTTTTCGTCAATTACGGTGTTCTCTAATATACAAAAATTTTCGCCAGTTTGGCTTTCTCTGCTGTATCTCATTAAATGGTTTTTTATGATTTAACTTGATTTATTTTCGGCAGCTACTATGTATTTTAGATTAAAAAGGTCACCAGTGTGGCATTTCTTGATGTATTATGTGAATATGGAATTTCACGATCTAGCTCACTAATGTAGAGTGTTTTCTTGGAACCAAAGATTATAATGTACTTCTTAGTAAATTGATACTGCAATTGTTGAAATATACTATCATTTTATCTCTGACATGTCATTGTCTTTGACTGTACCCGTGATTGTTTCGTCTAGTTACATGTGCCAGGATGTTGCTAGCTGTCGATGTGGACTTCCATCTTGACGAAAATTATCATACACAGTTATTATTGTATGAAACTTTTTACGTACTATGATGGGCTTAAAAGAGGAAATTACTTTTGTTCCAATTATGGTATGTCTTTACTGCCGTCTATGCCAGTAAGTAAAATACTATTTAAGTTCACATTTCACTGTAAACTGTGTAATCTCTAGTGTTCTGATTCATTCGTTTCAGGCTAAGGTTGATAACGATCACTGACCGCAACTGTTAGTGAATTGTACAAAACAAATGACAGCTGGTGGTTTCTCCATGAATTTAAACAAATCATAGCCTGATTCGTGTGTTGCTTCCGTCTGATTACATAATGAACATGTAACATATCGTTTTTCAACTCATCTTATTTTTTCGCGATTTCTTATCTTTGACTGTCGATCGAGTTATATCGCAGAAAACAGTTGCGCGGGTATTCCACACATCGCCTTGAGGGCGCTGTCGCGGGGTTAGCACTCACAGGACGCATTCTGGAGGACGCCGGTTCAAACCCACGTCCGGCCATCCACATTTAGGTTTTCCGTGATTTCCCTAAATCGCATTTGGCAAATGCCGGGATGATTCCTTTGAAAGCGCACGGCCGATTCCTTCCCCCGTCCTTGACAGCATACGAGCTTGTGCTCTGTTTGTAGTGACCTCGACGTCGATGGAACGTTAAGGCTAATCTTCCTCCTTTTTCCTTCTTCAGACATAGCCTTAGTCATTTTTGTTGTGCCGAATGAAATATCACTCGTTGGCACAGTGTTAGGTCCTTAGAATTACTTCTGAAAGTAGTCGAGTGGATACTACACCACGCACAAAATATTAGACCACTTCATTATAAGGTGAATAAGATGAAATACTTAACTTTAAAAATATCCATGTGCAAATGACTGTCATGTGCATTTATTACTGTCACGGAATATTAACGGATTGCTTGGTACAGTACAAGGTGATCATCTCTTCTCTCAGAGTACATTTGACAACATACGTATTCGTCGTTGTGTGTGGCAGCAACTGGGCTTACTTCTGCTTCCATGGCAAAGTACCAAAATTGCCTTGCGACCTCGTTCTTCGGATAATATCATAATTTTTGTTCTACCAAAAAGATGCAACGGCCATTTTATTAACTCCACTTCTGCGATAGCTCACTTCTGTGATAGACCTTGCTTTGGCTTCACTGGCGACATAGCACCTAAATATCATGCACACAATTCCGAAGACTGTAAGAGCTGACAAGTGCGCGAATTATACCACAATCAGCCTAACAGCTCATGCATCCAACTTGCTGACAAGAGTAATTACAGAAGAATGGAAAAGGAAATTTTAGGCCGTAGTAGATGACGGCCAGTTTGGCTTTAGGAAAGGGAAGGCCAGAAAGGCAATTCTGGACGTTGCGGTTGATAAAGGAAGCAAGACTAAAGAATATCAATAACGCATCATAGAATGTGTCAACCTGGAAAAAGCCTTCGATAGTGTAAAATGGTGCAAGATGTACGAAATTCTGAGAAAAACAGAAGTAAGTTACAGGGAGAGACGGGTAATATACACCACGTACAAGACCTAAGTGAAAGTGAAGAAGAATTACAAGGTCTGCTGCCTGGAATGAACAATCTAATGAGTACAGAATATGGAATGAGAGTAAACTGAAGAGATACGAAAGTAATGAGAAGTATTAGAAGTGAGAACAGCGAGAAACTTAATATCAGGTTTGAAGGTCATGAAGCAGACGAAGTTAAAGAATTCTACTGCCCAGGCAGCAAAGTAACTAATGACGGACGGAGGAAGGAGGGCATCAAAAGCAGACTAACTCCGGCAAAAAGGGCATTCCTGGCCAACAGAAGTCTACTAGTATCAAATAAAGGCCTTAATTTGAGGAAGAAATTCCTGAGACTGTACGTTTGGAGCACAGCATTGGCTGTTAGTGAAACACGGAATATGGAGAAATGTGGAATAATCGCAACAGTAGAGAATCGAAGCATTTGAGATGTGGTGCTTCAGATGCATGTTACAAATTAGGCGGATTGATAAGCTGAGGAATGTGGAGGTTCTGCGCAGAATTCGGGAGGAAAGGAATATTTTTTGAAAACACTGACAAGCAGAAGGGACAGGATCACAGGGCATCTGTTAAGACATCAGGGAATGACTTCTATAATACTAGAGAGAGCTGTGGTGGGCAAAAACTGTAGAGGAAGCCAGAAACTGGAATACATCCAGGGGCCGAGCGGTTCTAGGCGCTGCAGTCTCGAGCCGCGCGACCGCTACGGTCGCAGGTTCGAATCCTGCCTCGGGCATGGATGTGTGTGGTGCCCTTAGGTTAGTTAGGTTTAAGTAGTTCTAAGTGCTAGGGGACTGCTGACCTCAGAAGTTAAGTCCCATAGTGCTCAGAGCCATGCGAACCATTTGAATAGGCTCTTCACTGCAGTGTTAAGTCTGTGACAGGTATTGTTGCGTCCTTCATATTGCTTGTTGCTTAACGTAAGAGGCGCTTACGAGTATATCTCTGTCTCATCCCGACAGCGTACGTGTTGCTAATGTGTAACTTGTGCCTGGCGGTGCGTGGCGATATAGCAACCCGCGCTCGTTCACACGAACGGCTTACGGCGTTGATTGTTTATTTCCGCTGCAGAGCTATGTTACCACATCTGTCTGCTATCGCCTGTGACTGTGCTAACGTGAACTTACCAAAAAGGTTAATATATTTTGGATAAATGGCAGCGCTGGTCGTAGAGATTGAAATCCCTTGTTTTACAGATCGATTTCGGTTACTGTATGACCATCTTCAGTGCAAATTATTCGAAACTTGTAGACCCATATCATAATAACACATATGGGCTTACAAGGTTCGAGTAATTTGCACCGATGATATTTAGAATATAGCAGTTCAGTCTTTATGACCGATGCTGCCATTTATCGACAATATATCGACAATAATACGATCGTGGTGCACATGGTCCCTAATGAAATCATACATGAAAAAATATTTTAATATCTTCCCCTTTTCTGTTACGTATGTAACAGTACTTCGGAAAGATACTGGAAACGTATATCAGCTGGCGTCATTTTGAGAGGAGTTCATAATTTACATAAATGTTGATAATCGCTAAACTCTACTCAAGTTTTAAATCACTGTTCTTCTTCCTCTTAGAGTCATAGAGATACGGTAAGAAACACCTTCCCGAGACGGCGAGAATAGGAAACCCCTGTCGGCAAAAAAAGACGTGGTCAACACTTACTTCTCAGAGGGTTGGCTCTGGTCATGCCCTCCCATGTAATTAGCAACGGATCCATTTTTTGTAGTCGGTAGCGGACAAGAGTTTGTCGCCAGCCAGTCATGAAATTATCTTTGCCGAGTGGTATGCCAAGATGGTGACATGCCCACGCTTGGAGTACCGTTGTATCTTTCGACCAGTGCACGACAAAGACTGGTGCCAGTTAGTTCACCACACGCGCGAAGGTGCGATTCTTCAGTCGGTCATCTCTCAGGCTCTGTTGGTCACAGACACGAAGGGTTTAGTATTTTTGATAGCCCTTGTCCTACCGTCCATTTCTGTGCGTATCGGAAGAACGGGCATGACTTAGCTACCCTACAGCACAGGGTCAAAATTTAAACATTTCACTCTCTCCAGCCACAGAGGAAGACTGCGCTGTAGTTCCTTTTCTAGACTGTCGCACAGATGACAAAATGTTAGATATCGAAATAGACGACAGAGGGATATAGAAACAATTAAAATCGCTCAAAAGAGGAAAGGCCGCTGGACCTGATGGGATACCAGTTCGATTTTACACAGAGTACGCGGAGGAACTTGCTCCCCTTCTTGCAGCGGTGTACCGTAGGCCTCTAGAAGGGCGTAGCGTTCCAAAGGATTGGAAAAGGGCACAGGTCATCCCCGTTTTCAACAAGGGACGTCGAACAGATGTGCAGAACTATAGACCTCTATCTCTAACGTCGATCAGTTGTAGAATTTTGGAGCACGTATTATGTTCGAGTATAATGACTTTTCTGGAGACTAGAAATCTAGTCTGTAGGAATCAGCACGGGTTTCGAAAACGACGGTCGTGTGAAACCCAGCTCGCGCTATTCGTCCACGAGACTCAGAGGGCCATAGACACGGGTTCATAGGTAGATGTCGCGTTTCTTGACTTTCGCAAGGCGTTTAATGAGCAAAGTAAGAGCACATGGACTATCAGACCAATTTTGTGATTGGATTGAAGACTTCCTAGATAACAGAACGCAGCATGTCATTCTCAATGGAGAGAAGTCTTCCGAAGTAAGAGTGATTTCAGGTGTGCCGCAGGGGAGTGTCATAGGACCGTTGCTATTCACAATATACATAAATAACCTGGTGAATGACATCGGAAGCTCGCTGAGGCTTTTTGCATATGATGCTGTGATGTATCGAGAGGTTGCAACAATGAAAAATTGTACTGAAATGCAGGAGGATCTGCAGCGAATTGACACATGGTGCAGGGAATGGCAATTGAATCTCAATGTAGCAAGTGTAATGTGCTGCGAATACATAGAAAGATAGATCCCTTATTATTTAGCTACAGAATAGCAGGTCAGCAACTGGAAGCAGTTAATTCCATAAATTATCTGGGAGTACGCATTAGGAGTGATTTAAAATGGAATGATCATATAAAGTTGATCGTCGGTAAAGCAGATGCCAGACTGAGATTCATTGGAAGAATCCTAAGGAAATGCAATCCGACAACAAAGGAAGTAGGTTACAGTACGCTTGTTCGATCACTGCTGGAATACTGCTCAGCAGCGTGGGATCCGTACCAGATAGGGTTGATAGAAGAGATAGAGAAGGTCCAACGGAGAGCAGCGCGCTTCGTTACAGGATCATTTAGTAATCGCGAAAGCGTTACGGAGATGATAGATAAACTCCAGTGGAAGAATCTGCAGGAGAGACGCTCAGTAGCTCGGTGTGGTCTTTTGTTGAAGTTTCGAGAACATACCTTCACCGAAGAGTCAAGCAGTATATTGCTCCCTCCTACGTATATCTCGCGAAGAGACCATGAGGATAAAATCAGAGTGATTAGAGCCCACACAGAAGCATGCCGACAATCCTTCTTTCCACGAACAGTACGAGACTGGAATAGAAGGGAGAGCCGATAGAGGTACTCAGGGTACCCTCCGCCAAACACCGTCAGGTGGCTTGCGGAGTATGGATGTAGATGTAGTAGATGTAGGATCTGAAAAAATCGGTCGCTTCTTTTGCATTAGGTGTGATCTAATGTGGTCGATAGGCGTCTTAAGGAAGCACCATTTGTTCATAGTCCATTCCTGAGAAAATCTGTAAAAAGATACCAAAGGTTGGGTTCCAAAAGTAACAATTATTGGGATGACCACTTCTATAATTTCTATTAATACCAAATCGTCGCAGTTCTTAAGATGTTCTCGGGAAACCTTGAAACATTTTTCGATTTCATTATCCCCTCAGATCCAGAGGTTTAAAGTTACCATTTTTATGCATATAAAATATGCATACAGTATGCGGTCCGAGACGTTTAAACTGGCGTAATGAACACATAGCAGGGTCATGGTAAGCATTCTGAGGTCACCAAACTACGTTTTTAGTGAGCATTTTGTCACCAATAAAACATTATGACGTGATGTCTGTGTCTAATGAGCACCCACATCTGTACAAATATGTCCAAAGTGGTACAGCAGGGTCACAAGATGAGCTAATAAGAGTCTTAACGGGCCTGAAAACAACTTACAACGTCAAAAACTATGTGAAACTGGAAAGACTGCAAGTTCAGTAAGACACTTCTAATGACATTTTCTCTCTTCTAAGGTACAGATCGCAAGCCGGGCGTGTTAATCGAATATTATGTGCACTTATTTGTTGTTAATACACATCTAAGTTTGTAAATCTGTCGAAGTATATAAATAAACTGTCAAAACTTTACTCATCCATAGGATTAGTTTTATGTAAGCAGAACACACTGCTGCAGCTAGGAAACGGCCGAAGGAAGTCAGCGGAAAAATTCTCCTGTCGGAACACAAAGAAGGCGAATATGTCCCTGCTTAGAAGACTCTGACAGAAAATTGGGAAACCAGCTGCCGCAGTCGCCATTCCACGTTCCTCACCAAAAATTTTGGCATGCGAGCCCATTCGCACTATTTTAACACAGCACATGTTAAACCATTTTGCCTGGTCTCTTTTTTGCGGTGAAGTCTTCGTATTCAGCACCTGCTCCTCACTGAAACTCTCTGCATATATCACTGTCTCCTTTTCTCCCGTTTATGTACAGTATACCCCTTTGCCACTCTCTCTTCTCTCACTCACGTTGTTCTCTTTTTAGCCTGCCTCTGTGGCCGAGCGGTTCTAGGCACTTCAGTCTGGAACCGCGCGGCCGCTACTGTCGCAGGTTCGAGTCCTGCCTCAGGCATGGATGTCTGTGATGTCCTTAGGTTAGGTTTAAGTAGTTCTAGGAGACTGGTGACGTCAGATGTAAAGTCCCGCAGTGCTCAGAGCCATTTTGTTGTCTTTTTCTTTCTTTCCCGCTGCCACTGTCTGTACTCTTGGAGTAACACTGTTTGTGTCTTGAACATGAACTAAACGAGGACGATGGTCCACACATAAATACAACAGACATGTCCTCCTGTAACAATGCGCAGCGGTGTCCATTATGAAAAAGTCCACGATCGAAGATGGAAAAGACCCACCATGGTTTAATAACGAAATTCGAAGGGTACGGAGGAAGCAGAAGGCTGTTGCACTCTTGGTTCGAAAGGGCACACAGAAATGACGACAAGCAAAGGTCAATAAAGACTTGGGCGTCTGTGAAAATATTTATGCCTGAAGCATACAACAAGCACCGTTGTCACACATCAGCGAATGATCTGCCAGAGAAGCCGAGGACATTCCGGTCTTAGGTAAAATTGCTAAGCAGGTCTAAGGCATTCATTCAGTCCCGAGTTGATCAGACCGGTGTGGCATTTGAAGACAGGAAAACGAAAGCCAAAGTTCTTAATTTCACTTTCAAGAAATTGTTCATACAGGAGAATCGTACAGAGATACCATCATTTGACCACCGGACAGACTCTCGTATGGAGGAGGTAGTAGTAAACATCCCCGGCCGGGGGAGCAAATAAATCACCAGGTTCGGGTGGAATCCCAATTCGCTTTTACAAACAGTAATCTACGCCATTGGCCCCTTACCTACCCTGCATTCCTCGCCCGGCACAAAGTGCCAAGCAACTGGAAAAGCGCTCAGTTGTCTCCAGTAAAGAGGAGGGTAAAAGATCTGAGCCGCCTAATTACGGATCAGTATCCCTAACTTCTGTATGCTGCAGGATAGTTGAACATATTCTCAGTTCGAATACGTGACTGAGAAGCTTATGTCTACGAGTCAGCATGGGTTTAAAAATCATCGCTCGTTCGAAACTCAGCTTGCCCTTTTCTCACATGATATACTGTTAATTCTAGGTAAAGGGCAACAGGCAGATTCCATTTTTCTAGATTTCGTGAAAGCATTTGATACGGTGTCCCACTGCAGGTTGTTAAGGAGGGAGTAAGTGCACAGGCATGTAAGGGGTTCGAAGACTTCTTAAGTAGTAGAACACAGTATGTTGTCCTCGACGGCGAGTGTTCATGCCCGCATCTCGTGGCCGTGCGGTAGCGTTCTCGCTTCCCACGCCCGGGTTCCCGGGTTCGATTCCCGGCGGGGTCAGGGATTTTCTCTGCTCCGTGATGGCTGGGTGTTGTGTAACGTCCTTAGGTTAGTTAGGTTTAAGTAGTTCCAAGTTCTAGGGGACTGATGACCATAGATGTTAAGTTCCATAGCGCTCAGAGCCATTTGAACCATTTTTGAGTGTTCATCAGAGACAAGGGCATCGTCAGGAGCGTCCCAAGGAAGTGCGAAAAACTACAAAGAACGAAACTTGTCTAGCTTGAAGGGGGAAACCAGATGGTGCTGTGGTTGGCCCGCTAGATGCCGCTAGAATAGGTCAAACGGATATCAACTGCAGTTTTTTAAATAGGAACCCGCCTTTTTCTTACACATTCGTGTAGTACGTAAAGAAATATGAATGTTTTAGTTGGACCACTTTTTTCGCTTTGTGATAAATGGCGCTGAAATAGTCACAAACGTATGGCTCACAATTTTAGACGAACAGTTGGTTACAGGTAGGTTTTTTTAAATTAAAATACAGAACGTAGGTACGTTCGAATAGTTTATTTCAGTGATACATGTACCTTTGTAAACTTATCATTTCTGAGAACGCGTGCTGTTACAGCGTCATTACCTGTAAATACCACGTTAATGTAATAAATGCTCAGAATGATGTCCGTCAACCTCAATGCATTTGGCAATACGTGTAACGAGATTCCTCTCAACAGCGAGTAGATCGCCTTCCGTAATGTTCGCCAATGCATTGACAAGGCGCTGACGCATGTTGTCAGGCGTTGTCGGTGGATCACGATAGCGAACATCCTTCAAATTTCCCCACAGAAAGAAATCCAGGGACGTCAAACCCGCTGAACGTGCAGGCCACGGTATGGTGCTTCGACGACCAATCCACCTGTCATGAAACATGCTATTCAATACCGCTTCAACCGCACGCTAGCTATGTGCCGGACATCCATCTTGTTGGAAGTACATCGTCATTCTGTCATGCAGTGAAACATCCTGTAGTAAGATCGGTAGAACATTACGTAGGAAATCAGCACCATTTAGATTTCCGTCGATATAACGGTGGCCAATTGCCCTTCCTCCCATAATGCCGCACCATACATTAATCCGCCAAAGTCGCTGATGTTCCACTTGCCGTAGCCATCGTGGATTTCCCGTTGCCTAGTAGCGCATATTACGCCGGTTTACGGTACCGCTGTTGGCGAATGACGCTTCGTCGCTAAATAGAACGCCTGCAAAAAATCTGTCATCGTCCCGTAATTTCTCTTGTGCCCAGCGGCAGAACTGTACACGACGATGAAAGTCGTCTCCATACAATTCCTGGTGCATGGAAATATGACACGGGTGCAATCGATGTTGATGTTTATGAAATTCCCTATTCTCGCGCAATTTGTCTGCTACTGATGTGCGGATTAGCCGCGACAGCAGCTAAAACAGCTACTTGGCCATCATCATTTGTTGCAGTTCGTGGTTGACGTTTCAATATGTGGCTGATCACTTGCTGTTTTCTTAAATAACAGAACTAACCGGAGAACGGTCCGGACATTTGGAAGATGTCATCCAGGATACCGAGCAACATACATAGCACATGCCCGTTGGGCATTTTGATCACAATAGCCATATCTCAACACGATATCGACCTTTTCCACAATTAGTAAATAGTTCATTTTATCACAGGTAATGTATCACGAAGCAAATACCGTCCGCACTGGAGGAATGTTACGTGATACCACGTAGTTATACTTTGTGACTGTTACAGCGCCATCTATCACAAAGCGAAAAAAGTGGCCCAACTAAAACATTCATATTTCTTTACGTACTACAGGAATGTGTAATAAAAAAATGGGGGTTCTATTTAGAAAAACGCAGTTGATATCCGTTTGAACCATGGTAGCGCCATCTAGTGGGCCAACGATAGCGCCACCTGGTTTCCCCCTTCAAGCTAGACTAGTTTTGTTCTTTGTAGTTATTTCGTTTGATTGTTATTTCGTGAGATATTTGGCCCGGCCATGATCGATGAACCACGCTGTATAGGTCAGGCAGCAATCTGCGGTTGTTTGCTGATGATGCCGTGGTGTATCCATGCCAGGTCTGGTTGAAGTACAACATCGAAGCAATTCAGAGGTGGGCTGCTAGATTTGTTAGAGGTAGGTTCGTGTTACGGAGATCCTTCGGGAACTCAAATTGGAACCCCTGGAGGGGAAGGTGACGTTCTTTTCGAGAAACACTACTGAGAGAATTTAGAGAACCGGCATTTGAAACTGTATGGCGAACGATTCTACTGCCGCCACAATAGATTGTGTGTAAGGACAACGAACATAATGTAGTGGATGTGTGTCAGGAGGTGCCATATTAAACCTCATCCGAGCTTTTCAGATGATTTATTCGTTTCCACTACAGTGCTTCGTTGATTTCCCTAAATCGCTTCAGGCAAATGTCGGGATGGTTCGCTTGAAAAGCTCACTGACGACTTCCTTCTCCGTCCTTCCCTCATGTTGGGACCGATGACCTCGCTGTTTGGTCCCCTCTCGCAAATTAATTAACTAGCTAATGCCATCTTTCGTGCGGTCACCTGGTTGACGGTTTGTTCGATTACATCGTGAATTAGACACAGGATGGGGAAACAGAGGTTAGTTGCTTTAATTTTGGAAAGCAGTGTGTTAATTATTCGGTTACTCCCTTAAAACTGATTTCAGTGAAAATTTGTACGTCTATCATGTTATCAGACAGTCCCTCTCCCCCTGCCTTCCCCCACCCCCCACCCCCCACCCCCCTCCGTACGCTAATAGGACATGCGTGGCCAGTATAACGCCTGCTGATGCCTTGCTGGTGGTACGAAAGGTAGCGTGGATGGAGAGGGACTGTGGTCAGCTGTACAAAAACCGGCGAACCGTGTCGCAGGTAATGTCCGGAGCACGCTATTGGCTGCCAGCGACGACCGACTGCGAAGCAGGAGAAGGCGGCCCAGTCTGACTTTGCGAGCGAATTGTAGTGGACGGGTGACAGGAGGTGCCGTATTAAAACTCGTCCGAGCTTTCCAGACGCTTTATTCGTTTCCACTACAGTGCTTCGTTGACCTCAGTCTGTGTCACAGGCCCCGCAACGCTGAGGCCACTGTCCCAGTGACCTGTGCAACGCAGCGCTGTGCCGTGCCGGCCTTGTTCGCCAGCTGTAGAGTTCCGATTACGTCAGGATGGCTGCGCCAGCAGACGACTCAGCGGCCACCGACCCCGTTGACTCCGCGCTGCTCCGCCGGGAGCCATAGGCTAGCCCTGCTGCTGCTGCTTTTTCCTCGGCATGCGTAGCTCGGAACGCGGCGGCAAAGACCACCCGCGATCCGGCTTCGGAATCTGCGGCCCCTAGCGACAAAAGTCTCCGGTGTGAGTCAGGAGCCGAGACGACTGCCCGCAGTACCGAGGCGGAGAGTGGCCCGCCCTGGCTCGCTGTGGACCACGCTTCGGCCTCAGAGGGTCGAACCAGCGACCGACCGTGGACTGGGACGCTGTCGCCCCATCGGTTGCTGCGTGTAGCCCGGCGGAGTGACACGGCCCGCCATCCAAGAGAGCTGCCACACTTGAATGAATCTCGTTAGAAAACAACACCTATTTATACTCGGCTCCACGCCTGTGTTTCGATAACGCATCGCTCCGAGTCGCATACGCCCCACATCCCGGTTGCTCCAGTTGGCCCCTTGTGCCTATAGCTTGCTCAAAAATGGTTCAAATGGCTCTGAGCACTATGGGACTGCTGAGGTCATCAGTCCCCTAGAACTTAGAACTACTTAAACCTAACTGACCTAAGGACAACACACACATCCATGCCCGAGGCAGGACTCGAACCTGCGATCGTAGCGGTCACGCGGTTCCGGACTGTAGCGCCTAGAACCGCACGGCCACTCTGGCCGGCTATGGCTTGCTCCATGCGAACTGCTGCGTTTACTCTTTTCAACGGTTCGACGGCCCTGTGGCCTCCATTCCATTGGTCAGCGTAACTTACTGCAGTCTGGCCCGCACCTGGCTGTACCTTGTGCGCTCCCAAATATTGTGCCCTATCTTAAACTGTGGTGCCGCTACAATAATATTGGAGAAACCGCGGTTTATATGGGGGCATATAGACAGTCTTTTTGCATCGCTCAATTTGCGAGTGGACCAGCAAAGGAAATGGCTAAGTGTGCTACAGGTTACCCTCCTGAGTAAGTAGATGCAGTGTAAGTAGATGGACACAGTCGCAGTGGCGAAATACTGAGAAGGCAGGCCTTCCAGAAAGGGTGTCGGACGGCAGCAACTGCGATGGTGGTGAAGGCGAGAGACAGAGCCGCTGGATGGGTAACAGCAGCGCCGGGCGTCGCGGTCGGCAGCGTAGCCCAAGGAAGCGGTCTGCAGCCGGGAGCTCAAGTGGTCGTCGAGTTGCGGAGCGGCGAGCCAATTACTCACCGGAGGAACACAGCCGCCGTCTGGGGCGGTCTACACCACTGTTAACCGCGGCCTGCACGCCATTCATGGGCGCACCGAACTTCGTGCCGGCTGCGGAAGGGTTGGCGGTAAACAGCTCAGCGAAACTACCGTTGACATACGACCTCCCGAGGTAAGTCAGGGGCGCTGGCAAGGTCCGCCAACTACCAGGTGATCAAGAATTCACTATAAATTTCAAAACCTAATAAACCACGCAATAATGTAGATAGGGTGGTAAAAATAGACACACATGCTTCGAATGACATGGCGTTTTATTAGAACCAAAAAAAAAAACGAAAGTTCAAAAAATGTCCGACAGATATCCCTGGACAGCAAAACGTCAGTGACTGCGCATGACAATCGTGTATAAAAGGAGCTGTAATGACAGAGAGAATCAGATGCGCCAGCAGTCGCAGCATGTTGACGTTACCTGAAAAGGCGCTTTTAGTGAAGCTGCATTATCAGAATGGGGAATGTGCTAGTTCAGCGTTACGATCCTATCGCCATAAGAAGGGGATTCGAACGGGTAAAGGTCCGTTGACAAACGCAGCTGTGGCGAGAATGATTTCGACGTTCGAAGCCACGGGTTGTTTAGACGATACACCCCGTAGTGGCCGACGGAGCACAAGGCGTAATGCTGCTGAGACAGTTCAGGAAGAAATGGAGACTGTAGCGGGTTCGTCTATGCACGGGGAGGTCAGCGCTCGTGCAGTCGCACGTCTCACCGGCATTCCATACACTACAGCTTGGTTGGCACTGAGGCATACCCTCCGATGCTATCCGTACAAAATCCATCGGCATCATCAACTGCTACCTGGCGATGTAGTGAAGCGGAGGGCGTTTGCGGTGTGGGCGTTTCAAAAGATGGTGGAATATGACGATTGGTTGGGTAACGTGTTGTGGACCGACGAAGCTCATTTCACGCTCCGAGGGTCTGTCAACGCCCACAACTGCAGAATTTGGGCTACCGAAAATACTAGAACTTTCGTGGAAACTCCATTGCACGACCAAAAAGTCACGGTATGGGTTGGATTTACCACATCTACCGTTATCGGGCCTTTTTTCTTCGGGGAAATGCGTGAT
Source organism: Schistocerca gregaria (assembly GCF_023897955.1). Classification (NCBI taxonomy): domain Eukaryota; kingdom Metazoa; phylum Arthropoda; class Insecta; order Orthoptera; family Acrididae; genus Schistocerca; species Schistocerca gregaria. The sequence goes on from NC_064928.1 coordinate 85,650,525, forward strand.
TCTGGTTTTGTAACTCTTACCGTGTCGGGTGAGATGTTCGCCGATATGTTACAGAATCGCATCATCCCCAGCCTGGTTCATAAACACCTCCTGGAACGTACGATGTTTATGCACGATGGCGCTCCACCCCGTATTGCTAGATACGTGAAAGATCTCTTGCTCGCGTCGTTTGGTGATGATCGTCTACTCAGCCTCCACTTTCGTCATGCTTAGCCTCCCAGGTCCCCGGACCTTAGTCCGTGCGATTATTGGCTTTGTTGTTACCTGTAGTCGCAAGTGTATCGTGATCGACCGATATCTCTAGGGATGCTGAAAGACAACATCCGACGCCAATGCCTCACCATAACTCCGGACATGCTTTACAGTGCTGTTCACAACATTATTGCTCGACTACATCTGTTGTTGAGGAATGATGGTGGAGATATTGAGCATTTCCTGTAAAGAACATCATCTTTGCTTTGTCTTACTTTGTTATGCTAATTAGTGCTATGGTGATCAGATGAAGCGCCATCTGTCAGACATTTTTTGAACTTTTGTGTTTTGTTTTTTTTTTGGTTCTAATAAAATCCCATGCCATTACGAGCATGTGTGTCAATTTGTACCTCTCTATCTACATTATTCCGTGATTTATTCAGTTTTCAAATTTATACTGACTTTTTAATCACCCGGTACAACCGCGTACATGGTGGCCGAACATGCAAGGGGCCCAGCTTTGCATATGCGACAGTTAGTCAATTATTATCAGAAATTTAGTTATACTTTTGTGATGAAACTTCCTGGCAGATTAAAACTATGTGTCGGACCGAGACTCGAAGCCAGGGCCTTTGTCTTTCGCGGTAAAGTGTTCTACCATCTGCGCTACGTAAGCCGGCCGGAGTGGCCGAGCTGTTCTAGGCGCTACAGTCTGGAACTGCGCGACTGCTACGGTCGCAGGTTCGAATCCTACCTCGGGCATGGATGTGTGTGATGTCCTTAGGTTACTTAGTTTTAAGCAGTTCTAAGTTCTAAGTTCCATAGTGCTCAGAGCCATTTGAACCATTTTTGAGCTACGCAAGCACGACCCACGGCCAGTCCTCACATCTTCAATTCTGTCACTAACTCGTCTATTTTTGTTTATTTCGGTAGTACTGTCGTTTTACGTTGATGACGCAAGCTTTGTTTACTTATTGTTATATCTTTGCAATTTTCAAGCTGTTAGCTTTGTTTCGTTATCGCTGCCGTGCTGTTAATCATGGGTGCTCCGCTGTCTATTTGCACCAAAGAAGAGCAAGGTTCAGTGATCCTTTTTTGTTGTCGGTAGACGCATCAGGGGCCAAAATTCATCCAAGGCTTTCGGTACAGTACGGAAACAGTGTTTTTCCACAACGGAGTCTCTACGAATGTATTGAAAAATTCCAAAATGGTCGCACAAGTGTTACGCACGTTGAAGGAGCCGGACAACCGTTTATCGCCACGAATGAAGAAACCATTGAGCGTTAACGTGAAGTGATTCTCTTGGACAGACGATTAACTATTGACGAAGTGGCACATAGTCTGCAAATTAGTCACGGTTCAGGGCAGAAACATGGAAACTGAGACGAGAGGATGAAAACAGGTTAGAAGCATTTGAGATGTGGATGTGGAGGACAATGGAGAGAATAAGCTGGATGGAAAGAGTGAGTAATGAAAGGGTATTGGAAATGGTTGGTGAGAGAAGATGTCTGTTGAAGGTTGTAAGAGAAAGGAAAAAGAACTGGTTGGGACATTCTTTGAGAAGGGAGTGCTTGCTAGTAAATGCTTTGGAAGGATTGGTGTGTGGTAGAAGATTGAGAGGAAGAAGGAGATGATAGGCGACGTAAAGGGAAGAGAAAATTATGCAGACCTGAAGAGGATGGCAGAAGACCGGACAGCCTGGAGAACTACCATGTGAAAACCTGCCTTTAGGCATAACACTGATATTGATGATGTCTACGAAATCATTCAACAGACTTGGATTTCATTAAGTTCGTGTAAGATGGGTCCCAAAACAACACACACAGTTGCATAAACAAACGCACTTGGATATCTGCAAAAAAACATTTGCATCGCTATGGTAACGAAAGGGACAACTTATTGGACAGGAACATTAATGGTGACGAAACATGGATCCACCATACGAGCCGGAGAGTAAATGGCAGAGTATGGAAAGGAAATATCCAAATTCGCCGTGCAAGAAAAAGTTCAAGGCCCAACCGTCCACAGGAAAACTGATGCTTACGGTTTTTTGGGACTCACAAGTTCCAGTACTGGAACATTGTGGGGAAATGGACACAACAGTAAACAGTGTACGTTACAGTGAGATGCTTACTCCCAGGGTAAGACCTGCAATTCGAAGCAAACGCCGAGGACTGCTGTCAGAAGGTGTTGTGTTGTTACTCGACAATGCCCGTGCGCATACTGCTGCCCACACTGCTGATACGCTCCAGAAACTCAAATTTGAGTACTGGATCATCCTCCATATAGTCCCTACCTTGCCGCTTATGACTCTCACTTGATTGGTCCGCTCAAACAGCCATTAACGGTCCGTCGATTTGCGGCGGACCAAGACGTCAAAGTGAAACTTCCCCTTTGAAAATGAAGAATGACAGTGCTGGAAAGCTCTTACGTTATTTGATTTTCAAATAGCTGAGCAAAACTAAACGTACTGAGACTGTTTTTCCTTTACGTATTCTGATCATTTCTGTACTCACACACAATATTTTAGCGCAACGCAGTCTGACTTTTAACAATCCCTACAAACGAATAACCCTGACTAACAATAACCTATCCTTCATGAATCACTTACCTCACCAAAATCTTCGTTTGTCGAACTACTGCAATACAGCGAGCGCCAATACTGCCAGGTAAATAAAAGATTACTTATAGGCTTACAAGTTAGAAGATGAAAGATTTTGATAGAGAACAAAAAATGTATATACCTTAATAGTGTTCAAAACTCTGTCATCTCTCTCTACCCACATCCACCTCTGCTGGCGGCTCATCTCCAACTGCACAACGCTACGCGCTGTTCACGTCCAACTGCCCAGCACAACACTAGCGAATAATCCAACAATGAGTCCAACAAGCCACAGAGTGCACAAAGCGCAGTCAGAGATTTTCATACAGAACACTACGTGGCGTTACCAACATAAAAACCTAAACAACCTACTTACAAAAGAAGAGGTGCATTCCTGGCTCGCAGCTCACCCGACAACCTTCTTTTATGAGGGCATCAGGAAGCTTGTACAACGATAGACCAAGCGCGCTGAAACGCAAGGAGACAATGTGGAAAAATTATGTTCTTGTAAGTTTCCTATTTGATTATATTAAAAGTTTACAACTATTTGCCCTCGTATCTAGTGGTTATAATTAAAGTGCATCTACTCACGGAGGTCCGGTGCCGTCTATAAATATAGTATGGCAGAGAAGCTGTGTAATTTGGTGGGTATACTAGCCCGTTGATGTCGAATGGATTTATGGCGGAAACAAATTAGTACCAACCGTCAGCGGGCCGCGCGGGGAGGAGGGAGCGAGGGGAGGGGGGGGGGGTTTGTCGTGCGGTCTGAGGCGTCTTGCCACTGTTTGCGCGGCTCCCCCGGTCGGAGGTCCCTCGGGCATGAGTGTGTGTGTTGTCCTTAGCGTAAGTTATTTTAAGTTAGATTAAGTAGTGAGTAAGCCTAAAGACCGATGACCTCAGCAGTTTGGTCCCACAAATTTTGAAATTACAAGCTGCCGGCACCAGTATGACGGTATGGTGTCGACGTTGTCATTTGACGAGCCATAACGTGAGTGAACACTACGGCTATCGAGAAAAAATACTTTGCGCTTCCAGTAATTTTCGGGTTTGCACCCATATCCCACCGACATTCTGTCACAGTGTTTCGCCGGCCGCGGTGGTCTCGCGGTTCTAGGCGCGCAGTCCGGAACCGTGCGACTGCTACGGTCGCAGGTTCGAATCCTGACTCGGGCCTGGGTGTGTGTGATGTCCTTAGGTTAGTTAGGTTTAAGTAGTTCTAAGTTCTAGGGGACTTATGACCTCAGCAGTTGAGTCCCATAGTGCTCAGAGCCATTTGAACCATCACAGTGTTTCGGTCCAGAGACGTCCGGCCATCCTCAGATGAGTAGACGAAGCACTGAAGAGACCTTGTGAACGCATGGTATTTATAGCGAATCCCGCGCATGCGAACAGTACTGGCCGGTTACGACACGTGCGTTAGGAGGTGACATGCCAAGTAGTGTGTGCTGCCGTCAGTGGTGAAGTAAGAACAGTCTAATCGCTGAATATCGACTCAGCACGTCGATTCCGCATTACATACCTTGCGCTGTTAGTGAAATTGTTTGATGAGAACGACAGCAATTACAGAGCTGCATTGAGAGAGTATCGCCGACTGAAAGGTGTGAGTAAACGCGTGAAGTCGTTAAATGGTTTATAGAAGACTATAATGAAATCTGTAAACACGAATGAGCTTCGTGTGGCACCTTGGAGGTGAAGGTGTCCTATCCCCGTGGAAGTTCCTGACGAGGTTGCTGTTGCTGTATCTGACCATGCAGCGAGTGCCCTGGAGAGCGCTAGTGCTCCTGCAGCGTCACGAGAATTCTCCATCCCACTGTCAACAATAGGGGAAACAACGCTCTCTGTCTTCACTGATACCCGTACAAGATCCAGACCGTGTAGCAACTGAAACCTCATGATCTGCAGCAACATTCTGAAATTGCTCTTCCGTTTCTGGCACGGACTGAAGTTAATGACACGAGATCGAGGAATTAATCTAAAGTTCCGTCTTGATCACAACACTTATGTCTCAATAACATAGGTGACTGGTTTCGATTGGAGACCATCGGTATAATAAGCTTTACTTTATCTTCTTAAAATTTTGTCGTCATTAGACACTTTTCATTTTATTTTAAGATTGGTTTCTAGTATCTTCTAAAATTAATTCACAGGTCTGAAGATGATAAATATAACCGAACCAGGTCACCTATGTTATTGAGACATAAGTGTTGTGATCAAGACTGAACTTTAGCTACAATATAGTAATCTATTCATCACTGTATTCCAAAAATGTATACTAAAATTGTAGATCGGGGAATATTCTGTGGAATAACGCGGTACATTTTGCACTACTGGATGCAGTGAATACACAAAACTACCGAATTTGAGGTACTGTCAAACCACTCCTGTGCACGAAGAGCCGTTACACACGCCATATATGACTGCGTAGTGTGTATAAACCAGCAGCTTTGTTATCGGTCCCTTCCCGTTCGAAGTGAATACTTCCAGAGCGCCTGTCAGATGTTCCGTGACGTGTGCACATTTTCGAGACGTCCTTGTACGCCATGTGATTACACCTTTGGAGGAGCACAGCTGTCTGAATAACATTGTTTCCAGGCAAGATGAGGCAACAAGTCATGGAGCTCACCCAGTGAAAGATCTGCTTAACGCAAGCATCCACGAACGAGTGATCTCCAGAGATTTTCCAGATGCATGGCCAGCAAGATCACCTGACCTGAATCCATGTTGTTTTCGGCTCTGAGGATACGTAAAAATCTGAAGGTCAGTATACATGAACACGTTGCTCAGATTTCATAGGACCTCCTCTGAACAACTCCTGATCACGTCGTTTCGAGGATGCAGCGTTTTAAGGATGCAGCGTCGCCGGTGCTCATCCTGAATAAATTTTGTATAAGGCAGTTAATAATAAAATAAAAATTATCTCTCATTTCTTTGACCTATTCTCTTCACCTGCCGTTCCTAATCCATTACAGAAGAAGACATTTCTATATATATCTTTCTTGTATTCACAGTGCCAGATTTGGACCTGGTGGCCAAAATTGGAACTACTTTTTTCCGGCTTAAGTAGCTTCCGCATTAAAGATTCAGCATATCTACCAAGTTTCGATGCCATGCGATAATTACAGCCCACACTGGATCTCCACGAGAAGATGTACTTTAATTGTAATCAGCCGGTACGATGAAAGCCGTAAAACGTCTGGCTCACAACACGTCCTGCCCCACTCGGTGTAAGCTTCGAGTCAGACCTGTAGTGGCAGCTTCGTAACACTAAAAGCGAAGTATATGTTGTGTCTGTTCCTTCGTTTAGTGGCTAGTCGACAAAGCTCACATCATCACACCTTCGCTGAAAATATGTTCAGATTTTAATACTCCATTGCAAACTGCAAAATTATTACGCCTTTAGCCATGGAATGACCACGCAGCTTAGCTGTTCATCATCTTGAGTAGTACACAGCGATCTTCCTCACGTGTGTCCGCTATTTCGTTCATCCTCGCACCACTACCACAGAGTAGCCGCGTCGGCAATATGCTAAGATTCACGATCGCAGTTCTGTGTATCTTGCTATGGTTTCATTCATGTGCCCTGCTTGTTTATTATAATGTAATGTCAGTGAAGGCTACCATCACTTCTAAATACACTCCTGGAAATTGAAATAAGAACACCGTCAATTCATTGTCCCAGGAAGGGGAAACTTTATTGACACATTCCTGAGGTCAGATACATCACATGATCACACTGACAGAACCACAGGCACATAGACACAGGCAACAGAGCATGCACAATGTCGGCACTAGTACAGTGTATATCCACCTTTCGCAGCAATGCAAGTTGCTATTCTCCCATGGAGACGATCGTAGAGATTCTGGATGTAGTCCTGTGGAACGGCTTGCCCTGCCATTTCCACCTGGGGCCTCAGTTGGACCAGCGTTCGTGCTGGACGTGCAGACCGCGTGAGACGACGCTTCATCCAGTCCCAAACATGCTCAATGGGGGACAGATCCGGAGATCTTGCTGGCCAGGGTAGTTGACTTACACTTTCTAGAGCACGTTGGGTGGCACGGGATACATGCGGACGTGCATTGTCCAGTTGGAACAGCAAGTTCCCTTGCCGGTCTAGGAATGGTAGAACGATGGGTTCGATGACGGTTTGGATGTACCGTGCACTATTCAGTGTCCCCTCGACGATCACCAGAGGTGTACGGCCAGTGTAGGAGGCCGCTCCCCACACCATGATGCCGGGTGTTGGCCCTGTGTGCCTCTGTCGTATGCAGTCCTGACTGTGGCGCTCACCTGCACGGCGCCAAACACGCATATGACCATCATTGGCACCAAGGCAGAAGCGACTCTTATCGCTGAAGACGACACGTCTCCATTCGTCCCTCCATTCACGCCTGTCGCGACACCACTGGAGGCGGGCTGCACGATGTTGGGGCGTGAGCGGAAGACGGCCTAACGGTGTGCGGGACCGTAGCCCAGCTTCATGGTGACGGTTGCGAATGGTCCTCGCCGATACCCTAGGAGCAACAGTGTCCCTAATTTGCTGGGAAGTGGCGGTGCGGTCCCCTACGGCACTGCGTAGGATCCTACGGTCTTGGCGTGCATCCGTGCGTCGCTGCGGTCGGGTCCCAGGTCGACGGGCACGTGCACCTTCCGCCGACCACTGGCGACAACATCGATGTACTGTGGAGACCTCACGCCCCACGTGTTGAGCAATTCGGCGGTACGTCCACCCGGCCTCCCGCATGCCCACTATACGCCCTCGCTCAAAGTCCGTCAACTGCACATGCGGTTCACGTCCACGCTGTCGCGGCATGCTACCAGTGTTAAAGACTGCGATGGAGCTCCGTATGCCACGGCAAACTGGCTGACACTGACGGCGGCGGTGCACAAATGCTGCGCAGCTAGCGCCATTCGGCGGCCAACACCGCGGTTCCTGGTGTGTCCGCTGTGCCGTGCGTGTGATCATTGCTTGTACAGCCCTTTCACAGTGTCCGGAGCAAGTATGGTTGGTCTGACACACCGGTGTCAATGTGTTCTTTTTTCCATTTCCAGGAGTGTAGATACTTCAAAGACATTCCTGTGTAACAGAAATGAATTGTTGAACCTTATTGCAGTGCTAAATGTTAAGAAAAAGTTCATTTCCATTTAAGGTGATCCTGAGAGCCTCAAAACATTTCAGAGGAACCAAAAATGAAGAAAAATATGGAAACTTCACAAACACAACATTAGCATGCCTAATACACTGTAGGAAAATAGTTTCCTATCGTTTCGGAGTGGATATGTCCTATGTGGTTTTCAAGGGAATCTTATATCATTCCTCCCGCAAAACATTGGCAAGCTCAGCTAACGATGATGAAGGTGATAAGCGAATCACGCATCCTTCTTTCGAAGGTAGACAACAATGGCTGAATAATACTGAGATGTGGAGACTGTGGTGGCCAGGAAAGATACGACAATTTATCAATGAAACCAATCTTGGACGATGTGACCTGAGCGGACAGGAACTTCTGTCGCCTTGTTACACTGATCCCCACTGCGGTACGAACATTGTGCCATGATATGGACCTGATCAGCCAAAATAGTCACATAATCCTGTGCAGCAATTCGACCATGCACAGTAGCCATAGAGCCCTTGGAATACCACGATATGGCTACCCGAAACATCACCGGACCCCTGCTATTGCGATGTAAACTCGGTCAGAAGTTGGAAACAGCATGAAACGAAACTCATCCTACCAAATGACATTCTTCCATTGCTCCATAGACCGAGTTTTATGTTTTCAGAGCCACTTTTTTCCGTTAGGGTCATTTTCATCAGTGATGTGTTATTTTGCAAATTTCAGCTTGCCCTGCAATTCTGGAGCCGCCAACTTGTTGCTCTGGTGCTGACACGGTTCACGAGTGCGACATTCAGTTGTGCTGTGACCTTTGGAGCTGTCGCCCTCTCATTCCTCGTCACAATCCTCTTCAATGGCCAACGGCTACTGGTGTTGACACAGGTTCCCGTCACATCACTGAAGTTCAGCGCTGTAGAGCTGGGCTAGCACTTGGATGGGTGACCATCCCGTCTGCCAAGCGCTGTTAGCAAGCGGGGTGCAGTAACCCCTTGTGAGGCAAACTGAGGAGCTACTTGATCGAGAAGTAGCGGCTCGAGTCTCTTAAAGCGACATATGGCCGGGAGAGCGGTGTGCTGGCCACTTGCCCCTCCATATCCGCATCCAGTGACGCCTGTGGGCTGAGGATGACACGGCGGCCGGTAGGTAACGTTGTGCCTTCACATCCTGTTCAGGCGCAGTTTAGTTTAACATGCCCTCCAATGATCGTCCGTCGCGCACACACACTTTTCTCAAAGTTGTGACGAGCTGATGACGTGTAACCACTTTCCCTGTAAGCAATATCTTCGGTACAGTGCCTCTTGAAACGATACTCTTCGACTCCCTAGGTTACAGAAACACCCGCCACACCCCCACTAACATCTCCTCCAATTCGAGTTCGCTTAGCACCGACATAATGCGCACGCAACCACACACAACATTGTTCCGACTGCGACAGACAACGTAATGAGGGCACCGCACAGGGGTCGTTCGCGGTCAGATACAGCTGCACAGATTAGCATCTGCATTTATGTGCAATCGTGCATCTCTCTCGGTGTTTGCATATTTTAGTCTAACACCTGAAGGTACCGTTCTAGCTTTAATAACAGTGTGCCGTGCACTGCACGGAATAAAAAAAACTCCCGAACAGGACTTGGATGGTCCAACGGTACCGATCGGCCGCCGTGTCGTCCTTAGGTCGTCACTGGGTGCGTATATGGAGGGGCATGTGGCCAGCACACCACTCTCCCGGCCGTATGTCGCTTTAAGAGACCGGAGCCGCCACATGTCAGTCAAGAAACTCCTCAGTTTGCCTCACAAGGGCTGAGTGCACCCCGCTTGCTAACAGCGCTAGGCAGACTGGATAGTCACCCATCCAAGTGCTAGCCCAGCCCGACAGGGCTTAACTTCGGTTATCTGACACGAACCGATGTTACCATAGAAGCAAGGCCGTTGGCGAACTACACGGAATGGAAAATATGAAAATAAGTAATTGCTGTCATTTTTAGTTTAATAATGGAAATTTTTAATTCTGTAATTATTGTTTAATTATTTGTTTAACCAGATATGAATAGATCCAACATGCCTTCTCTTATATCGGACAAAGATTTCACGCATATAGTACTTCTTTACATCGTAAGTACCTACGGAATAGTAACTTTAATATGACAGAGAGTATTAAAATGGTTTGAATGTCTATTGTGACAATGTGAGTACCTAATAGTAACAATAAACTGATGAAGTTAATTCTGGAAGTACCTTTACTACTGCTGCTGCTGCTACTGGAAGTGATAATAAAAACAATAATGACAATAATTATGGCAATAATAAGAATGGTGATACTGGCAAATAGAAGGTGTTTCCGTGAGACCGAGAAAAATTTAACAGGGCATAGGGGATGCTCCACTGAACAATTTGAGGTAGGGAATCTGCGGTCAGGGGAGGCAGCTAAATCAGATAATAGGAATAAAATTACATTACTGTCTACTTTTTTATTAAACTTATTAACAGTTATTTATTAACAGTTAACTGTAAATACCATCACTAGCACTCTGAACGTACCATTTGTACTGTATCTTGAAAAATGTGCTGAAACTGACGGCCATCAAACTCAATGCAAGCATTCTGACGCACCCTTACAGATATCCCTGGTGTGGTCCTCATGTTCCCAGGCCCCTCGTTTCTTTATTCTAATGAACCAGTCTCCCGCATTCGTCGAGCGCGAGAAATAAACCATCGTTGTGGCAGATGATGCCTGTTAGGAAGTCGTTCCCTGTACAGCCTTTCAGCAGCGACAGCGTTGCAACGTACTTCCCCATACACAAGGTGCGTGTCGGTGAGTTCTGCGAAACTGTACCAGTCCTGCTCCATCGTATTGTACTGTACGCCTCTGAATGGCACTGAGTAATGCACGGGTCTGTCGTTGATTCATTGCACGTTCTGTCATGGGACAATACGATACAACACAGCCACCTTGTGGGCAAGTAAAGAAAACCTGCATCATGACTCCCTAGTAATTAGGCTCCACCTCCTTCTTTCATTCTCCGAAACACGGAATGGACATGTAAATAAACAGCACAGTACGTGTAAAGCTGTACGCAAGTGAGCTTTCAATAAGCTGGAAAATAGTAATGCTAGACAAAGCAGCAGATATGTTTACTTCCGTATCTCCTTAAGCTGGCTTCTCTGACCCCAGGTCCTTATCTCAAATTGTTCAGTGGACCATTCTCTATGTCCTGTTACATACTTCTACGCTCTTATGGAAACACTCCGTATAAAGAGAGTTTATATGTGTACAAAATAGTTTTCTGGTATAGAAATTTGTGCGGAAAGTAAATTTAAGGAGGTTGCACCAGCTGAGAATACTGGGACATGAAAATCTGGTTGATTCATCTACATCACACTCCGCAAGACACCTAATGGTGTGTGGCGGTGGGTACTTTCAGTACCACTATCTGATCCCTCCAACCCTGTTCGCGGGCCGCGGTGGTCTAGCGGTTCTAGGCGCGCAGTCCGGAACCGTGCGACTGCTACGGTCGCAGGTTCGAATCCTGCCTCGGGCATGGATGTGTGTGATGTCCTTAGGTTAGTTAGGTTTAAGTAGGTCTAAGTTCTAGGGGACTGATGACCACAGCAGTTGAGTCCCATAGTGCTCAGAGCCATCTGAACCATTTGAACCAACCCTGTTCCGCTCGCGAATAGCGCGTGGGGAGAATGGTTGTCGCTAAGCCTCTGTATTGCCTCTAATTTCTTGAATTTTCTCCTCGTGATCAATACGCGAGACGTATGTGGCGGAGAAGTAATATGTTGTCTGGCTCCTCCTGAAAAGTGCTGTCCCGACATTTCAATACCAGTTCTCTCCGTGATGCACAATGCCTCTCTTGTAACGTCTGCCAGTGGAGTTTGCTTAGCATCTCCGTAACGCTCTCTCGCCAGCTAAACGATCCCGTGACGAAACGCGCTGCTCTTCGTTGGTAGTTCTCCATCTCTTCTATCAGTCCTACCTGGTAGGGATCCCAGATAGATGAACAATACTCAAGAATCGCGTGAACAAGCGCCTTATAAGCCACTTCTTTCGTGGATGATTTACATTTTCTTAAGATTCTTCCGATGAATCTGAGCCTGGTGTCTACTTTTCCCACTATCTGTTTAATTGGCATTCCACCTACGGTCGATCTCGATAGTTACGCCTAGCTGTTTTATGGCACACGCTGTCTCCAGCTGTTTATCGTCATGGTGTAGCTGTACTACAGTGGATTTCTTTTCCTATGTATGCGCAATGTGTTATATTTATTTATGTTCAGGGTGAGCTGCCAGGGTCTGCACCATTCATCAATTCTCTGCAGATCGTTCTGAAAATTCTTACTATCTTCTGGCGTAGCTACTTTGGTATAAACAACTGCATCATCTGCGAATAGCCTTAAAGATCATCCGACGCTTTCTGCTAGATCATTTATACGTATTGTGGACAGCAACGATCCTATCACACTTTCCTGTAGTACACGAATATGACCTTTACATCTGTCGATTTAGTTCCGTTAAGAGCGACGTGTTGAGTTATATCTGCAAGATAGTCTTGAATCCAATCGCAGGTCTGCTATGATATTCCGTAGCTCGCATTTTTTTCCATTAAACGTCAATGCGGGACGGTACAAATGCCTTACTGAACTCAAGGAACACGGGATCAACCTGAGCGCCGTTGTCCACTGCGCTGTGGATCTCATGGAGGAACAGAGCGAACTGAATTTCGGAAGTTCTCTGTTTGTGATACACATGTTGCTTTTTATAAGGCCGATGTTCATTTTTCCAAAATTCTTGAACATAAAACATGTTCCATAATTCTACAACAGATTGACGTCAACGATATAGGTCTATAATTGTGTGGATCTGTCTTACGGCCTTTCAAAAACTTGAATGACCTCGGCTTTTTTCCAGTCTTTAGGTACCTTTCGTTGCTCAAGCGATCTACGATAAATTACTGCTAGAAGGGGAGCAAGTTCTTCCGCCTAATCTTTATGAATCCTATAGGTATCTCATCTCGTTCTCAAGCTTTTCCATTACTAAGCGATTGTAGTTGCTTTTCAGTTCTGCGATCAGTCATCTCAATATCTGCCATTTCGACGTTCAAACGATGATTCAAAGGAGGGACAGTGTTCGGCGATGAAACAACTTCGGAAGAGCGAATTCAGTATTTCGGCCTCCTCTCTGTTATCTTCCGTTTCAGTGCCGGTGTGTTCGCTGAGAGAATCAATAGATAATTTTGACCCATTTACTGATTTTACATACGACCAAAACGTCTTAGGATTTTTAACTCACTTTCCGTCGAAAAAAGGGGACAGATATACAAATTAATCCCCTGTTTTTATTTTGACATGATAAGCATAACACGTTGTTACATGTGAAGAAAACTCTCCAGTATTTAGTCAAATTGAGGAAAATTACGGTCAAACACAAGTGAAAACGAAGACAGCAATTTTTATGTGATACGAAAAAGAAAAATTCTACTAATAAATTCATGTAACAAGTGCCGCAGTGAACCGAACGATTTGATAAACATGGAAATACCGCTTTGCGTTAGGAATCAGAAAACGGGTGTGTTGCCATCTGGAGCCGGCGATTGTGGCCGAGTGGTTCTAGGTGCTACAGTCTGGAACCGCGCTGCTGCTACGGCCGCAGGTTCGAATCCTGCCTCGGACATGGATGTGTGTGATGTCCTTAAGTTAGTTAGGTTTAAGTACTTCTACGTTCTAGGGGACTGACGACCTCAGAAGTTAAGTCCCATAGTGCTCAGAGCCATTTGAACCAAAGAAACCTGCTGCTGAAGTCGCATATAAGCACGCGCCATAACTTGAGATAACGGATCGCAGGGCACGGCTAATGTTGCACAAGAAACTGAGCTGCTAATAAAATACCGATACATCCACACTTTTTCCAAGGAATATCGACTTATGTTGTAGATACTTTTCCCCCAATATGTCGATATAATATCAAAATGACCATATCGGGTCTCGATATTTTAAATTTATATTACACTTTTTTCCCAATATTTGAAGTTGTTATTTTGAAATTGTAGAAGAGCATAATTTTCATCACGTCCAATCTGTTTCTTTGACTATGTGAAGCAAGTATATCTGGCACAAAAGAAGAAGTTCGATTGCACTGGTTATAGGGGGGGAGCGGGGGTGGAAGGGGGCGTGGAAGTGTGAATGGAATAACAAGACTTCCGATGTGAAGAAATAGCACACCAGTTGCGTTAAAAAACAGTTTGGTCTATATGGTCGGCGGAGACGTGTGAGGGGAAGTTCTGGCCTAATCGGTGCTCGGCGCTGCCAACAGGAACTTCAACATTTAGCAATTTTGACACTACAACTGCCAGGGAGCTGGCGTTGGCAGAAATGACAAAAACTGGGAAGTCGACATGAAATGTTCTGGAAAAATCTGGTACGTCACAAAACCGAACAACGGACCCACCGAATCAGTTTAATTTGTGGAAGGTCTTATGGGACCAAACTGCTGAGGTCATCCTTTCCTAAGTCTACAAAAATGGTTCAAATGGCTCTAAGCACTATGGGACTTAACTTCTAAGGTCATCAGTCCCCTAGAACTTAGAACTACTTAAACCTAACTAACCTAAGGACATCACACACATCCATGCCCGAGACAGGATTCGAACCTGCGACCGTAGCGGTCGCGCGGTTCCAGACTGTAGCGCCTAGAACCGCTCGACCACTAAGGCCAGCCCTAAGCCTACACACTGCTTTAATCTAAGATAAACTAACTTCTAACTTGCGCTGTGGACAACACACACACTCATGCCAGAGGGAGGACTCGAGCCTCCGACAGGGGGGTGGGGGGAGAGAAGAGTCATCGGACCTTGACAAGGCGCCTCACGGTTACCATTGTTAGCAAAATGGTTATCGCAAAGCGTGAACGTGCATCGTTCTCCTTTCAGTTCTTGCTCTAAGGGACATAGACAGGCTGCTGGCTTGTTGATGTATAGAGTATGCAATAATAAGTCAATATACAACCCTAAAACCGGAAGCACATTTACAACGTACAGCCGATATTTTTTACGCAAGTACGTTAGTATATTTCCGGCGATATATCGATACTTTCTCTATATATATCGAAATCTAATAATGATACTTTTTAAAATTGGTATCTGCATCTACATCTACATACATACTCTGCAATCCACCATACGAAGCGTGGCGGAGAGTACCTCGTATCACAACTAGCATCTTCTCTTCCTGTTCCAGTCCCAAACAGAACAAGGGAAAAATGACTGCCTACATGCCTCTGTACGAGCCCTAATCTCTCTTATCTTTGTGGTCTTTCCGCGAAATGTAAGTTGGCGGCAGTAAAATTGTACTGCAGTCAGCCTCAAATGCTGTTTCTCTAAATTTCCTCAGTAGCGATTCACGAAAAGAACGCCTCCTTTCCTCTAGAGACTCCCACCCGAGTTCCTGGAGCATTTCCGTAACACTTCCTTGATGATCAAACCTACCAGTATCAAATCTAGCAGCCCGCCTCTGAATTGCTTGTATGTCCTTCCTCAATCCGACCTGATAGGGATCCAAAAAAGTCTAGCAGTACTCAAGAATAGGTCTTATTAGTGTTTTATAAGCGGTCTCCTTTACAGATAAACCACATCTTCCCAAAAATTGTACCAATGAACCAAAGACGACTATCCGCCTTCCCCACAACTGCCATTACATGCTTGTCCCGCTTCATATCACTCTGCAATGTTACACCCAACTACTTAATCGACGTGACTGTGTCAAGTGCTACACTACTAATGGAGTATTCAAACATTACGGGATTCTTTTTCCTATTCATCTGCATTAATTTACATTTATATATATTTAGAGTTAGCTGCCATTCTTTACACCAATCACAAATCCTGTCCACGTCATCTTGTATCCTCCTACACTCACTCAAAGGCGACACCTTCCCGTACACCACAGCATTATCAGCAAACAGCCGCACATTGCTATCCACCCTATCCAAAAGACCATTTACGTTGATAGAAAACAACAGCGGACCTACCACACTTCCCTGGGGCACTCCAGGTGATACCCTCACCTCCGATGAACACTCACCATCGAGGACAACGTACTGGGTTCTATTACCTAAGAAGTCTTCGAACCACTCATGTACTTGGGACCCAATCCCATATGCCCGTACCTTAGAGGGGCACCGAGTCAAACGCTTTCCGGAAGTCAAGGAATATGGCATCCGTCTGATACCCTTCATCCACGGTTCGCAAGATGTCATGTGAAAAAAGGGGAGTTGCGTTTCGCAGGAGCGATGCTTTCTAAAGCCGTGCTGATGCATGGACAGCAACTTCCCAATATTTTTAAAAAATCAACAGTCCTACTAGTAACTGCAATACCAATCGCACAGAATTCAGACAGCAGAAAAGGGAATGCGGGTGACATCTCAGATACTAAACTTTTGCCGGGAATTGTTGGAAGTTGTGAACGGCGACCCAGGGCTGTGAAACAGTCTGGTCATGAGCGGCGAGGCTGATTTTAGTGTGTCAGGCTTTGTTACCGAGCAAAACTGTGGATATTTGTCACTAGAAAACGTTATATTCACATGTTCAACCATTTCCTAGAGCGACAGCTCTCTGATCTTCCTGTAAGTGCAAACACATTCTTCCAACAAGACGGGACCACATGCTGTAACTCGCGGCATACCGTTAGAACGTTACAGATCTTTCCTGACCAGCCCATCTCGAAAAACGAGAACACTTATTGGCCTCCAAGATCTCCTTACCTTTTTTAAGTGTGACCCACCACACACTATCGTGGAACTGAAGGTTGACATTTTGGAAGAAGCTAATCGAATCCCAGCGCCAGTCCTGCTAGAGAAGATTATCTTCCGTAAAATTCTTGAAATGTATGTGATGGAAAATAGCACCCACCCAAGTGATGTCATTTTCAAATATTAAATAGTAAGAATTGTTAACTCATGTTGTATCTCTCTTATATCGGCGTGAATACAACCACACTTGCAATATCTACAGTTCTTCGGTATATTTACAGACTCTTTCTTCACTTGTTGAAGAACATTACCTTGAAATTTTTCTGGCCTCTAACTTAGTAAGATCTTTCTAAACGTATCGACTTCAAGGTACCGTTTTCAGTAGCATCATATTTTGGGTTTATTGAGTATTAAGAGAAAAAAGTATTTATTGCATAAAAGCGTTTAATCAGAACAATAGCTGGAGCCCACCCAAGGTCACCTTGCAGACATTTATTTAAGGAACTCGGAACACAGAACCTTCGCAATACATATATTCACTTATGAAAATTTTTATTCATAACCCGTCCCAATTTAAAACTAATAGCGAATTGCACAGTTACAACACGAGAAGAAAGGATGATGTTCACTATTCTGGGTTAAATCGATTGCGGAACAGAAAGGGCTGAATTATGCTGCACAAAGAGCTTTGGGTTTTTGGCAAATAGCTTTAAAAGTCTGACACGTAGCCAACCATCATTTAAAAACGAATTAGAAGAATTTCTGAACGACAATTCCTACTCAATACATGAATTTTTAGATATGAAATAGTATCTATCTGTGTGTGTGTGTGTGTGTGTGTGTGTGTGTGTGTGAGAGAGAGAGAGAGAGAGAGAGAGAGAGAGAGAGAGAGAGAGTTTAATATAAGTCTTCATTACTGTATACATATATTGTGTAATGAAAACTCACGTTAAACCGACACGTTCTACATCATTTGGAAATGCATCCATGGCCTACGGAACAAGTATTAATTTAACTTAATGTTATGTCGCTGAAGTTGGCAGTCCGCACAACCGTTCTTGAGAAAGTGAGGAGTATCTTACGTCTTTATCATCTCGAGTTTTGAAAAACTAATTCCACCAAATGTAACGTGCTGAAGTTGAGCCAGAATTACGCAGTTGTAAATTCAAAGACATGTGTTACGAAAAATTGAGTTTGTTGCCGCCGGGAATGTTTGTTTTACGTAACGGACGAGCTTGTGGAACACACGTAACACGTGATATCCAAATAGTTTTCCCAACCTTTTGATCCCAGCGTTGAGTTAGATATGTGGGAACAAACATGCGTTTTTCCCAGGCGGAACCTGTGTTGGGTCCAGAATGTTACTTCAAGTCGCTACGTTTCTCATAATGTAAGGAAGGCTTTAGGATAGCATTTACGGAAACAAGGGTGCCTCACGGATCAAGAATTTCATTCACAGTCGTCAGTTTCAGAATACCTGGTAGCATGACTAAAGGCTAACGCTCTGGTCGAACTTCCGATGTTAAGGGAAAACATCAGCGCATTCTTGCTACGTTCACCAAGAAAACTCTGTCAGTAAATTCGAATGACTTACAGGAGCGTTCGCAGAGCCACCAAGAAAATGAAACTTCGTCCTTAACGCTTTCTCGTTGTGCATGAGGAGCAAGAATCTAACAGAGGAGAAAGATTACATTACTGCCAATGGCTGTTACGTTTTATTCGAAATAATGTTCCTGTGTTGTATTGTTTTTTCTACACCGATGAAATACGGTTTCATGTAAGTGGTTATGTAAACAGTGAGGGATACTACAGTTTAAAAAACCCTCGCGTTTTTCCATGGGCTCCAATATATTCACGGAAGATTAGAGTTTGGCGTGGAATTTTGCGCCAGAGAATTGTGCGCCAATCGTTTCTCTGAAACGGTAACAGCTGAACGTTACCAGAACATTAATTTATTTGCAACTTCTGCTACCAGTCACTTTTTAATGTTTTGTCTTTTGTTTAATCTAAAAAAATACAACGCGTTTCGAACATGTTCCGTTCATCTTCAGACATTTATACATACATAGATACAGACTGAGAGAGAGAGAAATATTACTTAAAAACAAATTGTCTTAACCTACATTAACATAGACCTATTTGTCCATTGTTTGTTACTTTAGTGGCTGGTGTGGCATTTGGGGAGAGGGGGGTGGGTTGGGGAGAGGGGCAATGCCACACCAGCCACTACGGTAACAAACAAAGGACAAACAGTTCTAGGTTAATGTAGGTTAAGACAATTTGTTTTTAAGTAATATTTCTCTCTCTGTCTGTCCGTATCTATGTATGTATAAGCACCTGAAGATGAACAGAACGTGTTCGAAACGCGTTGTATTGTGTTAGATTAAACACAAGACAAAAAATTAAAAAGTGACATGTAGCAGAAATTGCAAATAAATGACTATCCCATACAGTCGCGGTTCACAAACGTAGCCATTATGGCAGAAAATAATTACCAGGACATGGTCATGCAACTGGCTACATTGTTAGAGGCTGACGAATGATACTGCTGGCTGCAGAAAGATGGTGTAACAGACAACAGGGTGAGTTCACCTGACACGTGGCCAACTTAGTTTCCCAGGTTTATCTCATCCCGGCTCTTTCCTTTGGGGTCATCTGAAGCGTGCCTTGGCCTCCTACGAAGCACTTGCTTTCGTAGATTTTTCTCTGCTAAACGATATGCTTTGCGGCATGCTGGTTGGCGAGCGCCACATTTGTGGTGTCACCGCCAGACACCACACTTGCTAGGCGGTAGCCTTTAAATTGGCCGCAGTCCGGTAGTATACGTCGGACCTGCGTGTCGCCACTATCAGTGATTGCAGACCGAGCGCCGCCACACGGCAGGTCTAGAGAGACTTCCTAGCACTCGCCCCAGTTGTACAGCCGACTTTGCTAGCGATGGTTCAATGACTTGTACGCTCTCATTTGCCGAGACGATAGTTAGAATAGCCTTCAACTACGTTATTTCCTACGACCTAGCAAGGCGCCATTATCTGTTGCTATTGGTACTGTGAACCATGTAATGTCAAGAGCGACGTTCGTCATTAATTGATTAAAGTTAAGTATTCCACCAGCTACGTCCGTTTTTCTCAATTCTAATTCCCTTGTCATGTTCCAGACCTCACGCCAGCCTGCGTGAGCTAAAACGCGTGCATTTCGGCCTCCTCTAGTAACACGGTGTTGGCTCTCCTGCCAACCACAACATTGGCGACGAGCGTAAAAGTGTTCTTATCTAAATTGCCCTGATTTACTTATGAAATGGCTTCGCCACAATCTCAAGGTTTACTGTCCGAATTTTATCGCTTACAGAATCAGCAGACGCACGCATTACTGGATGCCCTGAAACAGCTCGTCCAGGGTCAACGTGCGATGCAAACTGATGCGGCAGCAGCTGCTCCACCGCTAACGCAGCCACAAAACGCAGTTGCACCGACTTTTCGACCTTTTGATGCTGCACTGGAAGGCTGGACGGAGTGGTCACGCCAATTTGGATTCCATCTCGCCGCCTACAGAATTCAAGGTAACGAGCGGCAGCCTTTTTTGTTATCGTCGGTCGGCGTGACTACGTACCGTGTGATGGTCAAATTATTTCCCCTACGCGACGTAGCAACTCTGTCCTACGAAGAAATTTTGTCTGCATTGGATGCATATTTCAAAGACTCAGTCAATGTAGTTGCCAAACGGTATACCTTCTTTCGTACAAAACGTACGGCAGGTCAGACTAATCGGGAGTGGGTTGCAACGTTGCAAGGCCTTACTCGGGATTGTGCTTTTGAGTGTCAATGTGGACTCCCTTATTCAGATACTATGGTACGTGATGCAATTGCACAGAACGTTTCTGATGTTCGTATAAGGGAACAGATTTTGAAACTAGTCAAGCCCGCCCTTCAACAAGTGATGGACATATTGGATCGGCAGGATACACTTGACTTTGCTCAGGAATCATTTGAAACTTCGCCAGCAGTGTGTCAGGTTGACCGGCCCGCCGGGCGAGCTGCACGGAGCAGTAAACAGCCCTCGCGCCCGGCCGCGCCGCTGCCGCCAGGCTCTCAGCCACGTGTGCCGCGCCGGCAAGCAAATGCAGTGATCAAATCATGCCCGCGGTGTGTTACTAAACATTCGCGTGAGAATTGCCCGTCACGCCAAGCTGTTTGCTTTTATTGTAATAAAAAAAGACAAGTTCAGAGTGTTTGCCAGAAAAACCTCAGATCGGAAGCTCAAAACCGTTACAGGCCATTTGCTTCGCGCCGGAATCGGAATCGAACCAAGGATACCCAGGCTCGCGAAACTTCGCCCATGGAAATTCATGTAGTTCATTCCACTCCGCCCAGTGCCACTATCTCTAACAGTGACTGTGTTCGTCCCAAAAATAGTGTGAGTCGACATCGCCGGAACTCCCGTCAAGTCGCAAGTGATTATGTACCAGTGTCAGTTCACGCTGCACGAGGCAGTCGCTCTTGTCGTCAGAAGGACAATAAACTTTTTGTAGACTTGGACATTAACGGCAAAGTGATACCATTCCAGCTCGATACAGGAGCTGCAGTTTCACTGATCAATCAAGACACTTACAAACTGCTGGGCACACCTCCGTTGCGTGCCGCAAATGTTACGCTAAATAGCTGTTCAGGACAAGAGATCCCTGTGTTAGGACAGTGCAGCCTTCTTGCAACATACAAAGGACAAGCAAAACTTGTGTCATTTTACGTCCTTCGTTCTTCTTCTGGGGTGAACTTGTTTGGTTTAGATTTATTTCAGTTGTTTAACTTGTCTATAGTAAATAAGGTCCTATCAGTGAACCAGACGGTGCCTTCAGACAGTGTTTCTCGTCTATGTGAAGAATTTGTCGACATTTTTGCACCGGGCTTCGGTTGCGCTAAGAACTATAAAGCACATTTGGAACTGAAAGTAAACGCGCAACCGAAATTTTTCAGAGCGCGCCATGTTCCCCACGCATTGCGTGATGAGGTCGCAAATACATTACACGATTTGGAATCACAAGGTGTAATTGAACGTGTGCAGGCTTCTCTCTGGGCATCACCCTTAGTAATTTTGCCAAAACCTTCCGGAAAGTTGAGACTTTGTGTGGACTTCAAGGCAACAGTGAATCCACAACTAGTGATTGCAACTTTTCCTTTACCCCGCCCGGAAGATCTTTTTGACAAACTGTGCCCGGGTAAATATTTTTCGAAGTTGGACCTGGTAGATGCGTACTTGCAAATACCGGTGGACGAAGAATCCCAGCGCGTTTTGGTAGTTAACACGCATCTTGGGTTGTATCGATTCAAACGACTGCCATTCGGGTGTGCATCCGCCCCTGCATTGTTTCAGCAATATCTACAACAATATGTTGGCGGCAGTAGGATCGTTCTGCAGTCAGCTTCAGATGCTGATTCTCAAACTTTCTCAGTAGCCTTCTTCGAAAAGAACGTCGCCTTCACTCCAGAGATTCCCACTTGAGCTCCCGAAACATATCCATAACACTTGCATGTTGATCGAACCTACTGGTAACAAATCTAACAGTCCACTACCCAATTGCTTCGATGTCTTTCTCGAATCCGACCTGGTGCGAATCCCAAACACTTGAGCTGTACTCACGAATAGGCCGCACTAACGTCCTGTATGCGGTCTCCCTTAGAGATGAACCACACTTTCCTAAAATTCTCCCAATAAACGCAACTCGACAATTCGCCTTCTGCGCCACAATCCTCACATTCTCGTTCCATTTCATATCGCTTCGCAATGCTACGCCCATATCTTCAAACCAGTTGACTGTCCCAAGCAGAACACTGTTAATGCTGTAATACGGGTTTGTTCTTCCTACTCATCCTTAGTACTTAATCGAAAAGTTTACATTTAAAATGCGTTTGAACTAAGTAGGGCAATATTTCGTATTGAATGCAGTAGCTGTTCCTAGACAAACATTCGCATCTATTTATGGATGTCCATCTTATTGCGTGGATGAGGGACTGCGGCTGATTATACAGGGTGTTACAAAAAGGTACGGCCAAACCTTCAGGGAACATTCCTCACACACAAAGAAAGAAAATATGACATGTGTCCGGAAACGCTTACTTTACATGTTAGAGCTCTTTTTACTACTTCTCTTCAAATCACATTAATCATGGAATGGAAACACACAGCAACAGAACGTACCAGCGTGACTTCAAACACTTTGTTACAGGAAATGTTCAAAATGTCCTCCGTTAGCGAGGATACATGCATCCACCCTCCGTCGCATGGAATACCTGACGCGCTGATGCAGTCCTGGAAAATTGAGTATTGTATCACAGCCGTCCACAATACGACCACGAAGAGTCTCTACATTTGGTAGCGGGGTTGCGTAGACAAGAGCTTTCAAATGCCCCCATAAATGAAAGTCAAGAGGGTTGATGTCAGGAGAGCGTGGAGGCCATGGAATTGGTCCGCCTCTACCAATCCATCGGTCAGCGAATCTGTTGTTGAGAAGCGTACGAACACTTCGACTGAAATGTGCAGGAGCTCCATCGTGCATGAACCACATGTTGTGTCGTACTTGTAAAGGCACATGTTCTAGCAGCACATGTAGAGTATCCCGTATGGAATCATGATAACGTGCTCCACTGAGCGTAGCGTTCCCGACACATGTCCACATAACATCTTTTCTTTATTTGTGTGTGAGGAATGTTTCCTGAAAGTTTGGCCGTACCTTTTTGCAAGACCCTGTATACTGGGTGTCCCATTTATCTTGGCCACCGTAAATGACTGTTTGTCCAGGTGCAAATTACAAAATGTTATAAGCAAATGTTATTTAGCCATCAGGGGAACATCAATTAATACGATTGCCTTCGTTGTAGCTTTGTTTTTTAGAACGGTATAAATAGCGGTATGACTTTTTTACATGGCACCCTGTGTTTTTTTATTCGGTAATTCTTTTACTCTCCTGAAGACCTATTCAAAAATGTACCGCAGTGTACCGTTCACTGAAACACAACGTTATTAATTACATAACACAACACTGACATGGAAGCTTCCATCGCTTAGTGCAGGTACTCGAAGTAATGGAATACATCTACGTGCTGACGTTGACAGAGAACAAATTTAAGCATAGGTAGAAAGCACACCTGTCATTCCGTCAACCATCTTCAGTTGAAGAGTTGTTCGAGTAGAATGTAGAGCAACGAAGAGAAGGTAGAAATGGAGAATGTAAGTTAGCAGAAATGTAATTGCAATACTGTTTTCTTATGTGCGGTCACATTTAGTACAGTAGTTTAGTCCTTTTAAATACTGTTGTGTAGAGCAGGCATACAGTAAAGGCTGCCCTTCCTACAAACTGCATCGACATAACGTTTCTTCGCCGGCCGGAGTGGCCGAGCGGTTCTACGCGCTACAGTCTGGAACCGCGTGACCACTACGGTCGCAGGTTCGAATCCTGGCTCGGACATGGATGTGTGTGATGTCATTAGGTTAGTTATGTTTAAGTAATTCTGTTCTAGGGGACTGATGACCTCAACAGTTAAATCCCATAGTGCTCAGAGCCATTTTAACCATAACGTTTCTTCTAGTGTTGTTGTTGAAGGTAGGCGAAATGCTACGCAGGCAACGGAACTGTACAGAGAGCGATCTCCTGACAAGAACCCACCTACCCGACGGGTATTCTCTTATCTTGTTGCGACGGCTCAAGAAACTGGAAGTTTCAACCCATGACAATTCAATCGTCGTAGCAATCGCACAGACGAAGCTGACGAAGTTACTGTTCTATGAACACACATGTGAGCACACGACAGCTTGAGCACGAGATTGGCATTCCTAAAACCAGCGTACATCGTGTTCTTACACGTCACCGGTTCCATCCTTACCATGCACACCTACATCAAGAATTGCATGGAAATCATCTCCAGAATCGTGTACAGTTCTGTCAGTGGGCACAGCAGCAAATTCTCGACAACCCGAACTTCTTCTCCAATGTTCTATTTACTAATGAATGAATCCATCTCAAACACAGGACAGGTAAATACAAGGAACATGATTATTGGTCCAGCGACAACCCACGATGTCTTAGACAGGTGGAACATCAGCGTCAATGGAGAGTTAACGTCTGGTGTGGGATGCTTGGTACCACAATTATTGGCCCTTATTTCATCAATGGCAGTCTAAACGGCGCAGCGTATTGCAACTTCCTCAGACGAATTCTTCTTCCTCTTCTGGGTGAAATGCCGGTTAGAACCAGAATGCTAATGTGATATCAACAGGATGGATGTCCAGCACATAATGACTTGCGGTCATGCCGTGTTCTGAACCGAAGGTTTCAGCTGGATGGATTCGTCGAGGGGGAACAGTTACTTGGCCTCCTAGGTCTCCTGATTTAAATCATCTGGACTTTTTCTGTGGGGATCCATTAAAGACGTTGTCTATCGCGATATTCCAACAACTCCAGAGGACGCGCAGGAATGTATCGTTTTTGCTTCTAATGCTCTCCAGCAGGCAGCGCTGGAAGCAGTAAATAATTCTTTCATTCAACGAGTGCACCAGTGTATCGGCGTCCAGGGTCACCACTTTGAGCACCTTTGAATGTTTTACTCCTGGTCAATGGTACAGGGGAGTCAAAGTCAATTTTGTGTTATGTTTTTACCTGGTTTTCATTTGTTTTCTGACAACTCAAGCAAGTGGACGAGTTTGTGATCCCGGGCACAAAGTCAATGTTGTGTTATGTAATTACTAAAGATGTGTTTCAGTGAATGGTGATAAATTTTTCAATAGGTCTTTATGAGAGGAAATGAGTTACCCAATAAAAAATACAGGGTGCTATTTAAAAAAGTCATACCGATGTTCATATATATGTAAAAAACAAAGCTACAACAAAGGCGGTTATGCTTATTGACCCCTGACGGCTACAGAACATTTGCCTGAAACATGATGTACTTCGTCTCATCTGGACGAAGAGTTATTTAGAGTGGTCAAGATAAATGGCACACTCTGTATATGAGAAAATTATCACCACAGCTGTATCTTGAGAATGTCTTTATCACACGACCGTGTTTGTCATTGGAGACATCACGGTGTCCAGTAGACACTCCTGATGCTAGCTAGCCCTCGTGTGGTAGTAACAAGGATCCTATAGTAAATGCGCCAAGGATATCAAATACTTTCTTGGCAGTGGTGGGGCGTGAGGATGGCGATTATGTGCTGTCGAAACTAGTCGTGTGATAGAATAGTCTCAAGATAAGGCTGTGGTGGTGCTTCTTCTTATACTCACATTTATCTCTCAAACGGCTCGTTTTCGGACCCACGTACACTGGAACTCTTGCTTCTGCTATCGTACAATTTCACAACTACACTGAAGTGCCAAAGAAATTGAAGTAGGCATGCGTATTCAAATACAGAGATGTGTAAACAGGCAGAATACGGCGCTGCGGTCGGCAACGCCTATACGAGGTGTGATTGGAAAGTTTTAAGAATGGGCTTGTAATTGTACAATGGTGGTCCTTACATGCTACTGTGATGCATCTCCTTCAAAATAGTCCCCTTCTGACTGAACACACCAACGGTTCTTCCACTTTTGGAAACACTCCTGGAAATTTTTTCCTGAAGTGTGTTAAGGACGCTCTCCGTGTTTGGCTGGATTTCTTTAATCGAGTCAAACCCCTTCCATTCCAGTGAAAATTTCAGTTTAGGAAACAGGTAGAAGACCGCAGGGCCAAATCAGGCGAATATGGCGGTTGTGGAAGCACTATAATGTTGAATTTCGTCAAACGTTCAACGATGGAGAAGGCACGATGAGCCGGAACATTGTCATGGTGTAGCACACAACTCCTTTCTTTGCACAATGCAGGCCTTTTCTTCCTCACCTTTTCGCAGAAACACTCAAGGACACATTTGTAGTATTCCTGGTTAGTTGTCTGTTCTCTAGGGGTAAATTCATGACGCACAACACCGGTAGAATCGGAAAACATCACAAACATTGTCTTCAGCTTCGAGCGACTTTGCCGTGTTTTTCTTTTTTCGGTCGTGGTGAACCTGGTGTCTTCCACGGCCAAGACTGCACTTTCGTTTCAGGATCATATCCATACACCCACGATTCTTCACCTGTAATTACCCTATTTAACAAATCCGGGTCGTTTTTAGTCGGATTAATCAGTTCTAAGCACACTTCAAGTCGGTATTGTCTCTGGTCACGTGATAACACTTTTGGGATGAATTTTGCAGACACTCGACGCATGCCCAGATCTGCAGTTAAAATTGACAGAACTGAATAAAAACGTAAATTAAATTCATCAGAAATCAGAAATCTCCCTAATTGTAAGTCCACGATTAGTGTGAACTAAGTCGCGAACTTTCACAACATTTTCATTCGTTTTTGGGGTTTGTCCTCCAATGATTTGGAGCCATTTTTAAAACTGATGAACCACATATGACTGGTTCATACAATTATCTCCAAAAGCGGTTTTTAATAGTTCGAAAGTCTCAGAAGCTGATTTCCCGGTTTTAATACAAAATTTCACACAAGCTCATTGCTTCGTTTTTACGTCCATTTTCACACAGACAGAATCCGGCAACGAGCCCTAACAGACCCGCACTCTACCAGCTGCCAGAATGAACTGAATAAAGGAAACGCAGTTTCCTGTCAGAGAGCGTTCAAGGACAAGGCAGAACTGAATAAAACACCCCACCCTCCGTGTACCTGCCCGCCGAACCAATAAGCAGTAGCGCATCCATTCTTAAAATTTGCAGTCACAGCTTGTATAAGACAACAAGTGCCTGGCGCAGTGGTTAGATCGGTTACTGCTGCTACAATGGGAAGTTACCAAGACTTAAGTGAGTTTCAGCGTGGTGCTACAGTCGGGACACGAGCGATGCGAGACAGCATCTCCGAGGTAGCGACGAAGTGGTGACTTTGCCATACGACCATTTCATAGGAATCCGGTAAAACATCAGAGCTCCGTCATCACTGCGAGCGTAAGAAGATTTTGCAAGAACGGGACCAACTACGAGTGAAGAGAATCATTCAACTTGACAGAAGTGCAATCCTTCCGCAAACTGCTGCAACAAGTCTCAGTGAGCAAACCATTCAAGGAAATAATTTTTTTTCATAATGCGGTGCCAATGTGATATTTCTTTAAAGCCAGTACCGTCATTAGACTGTTGTTTATTTGCCGTTTTACATTTACACTTACACGATCATGATTTCGGCTTGAAAAATTCAAATGGCTCTGAGCACTATGGGACTCAACTGCTGTGGTCATTAGTCCCCTAGAACTTAGAACTACTTAAACCTAACTAACCTAAGGACATCACACACATCCATGCCCGAGGCAGGATTCGAACCTGCGACCGTAGCAGTCGCACGGTTCCGGACTGCGCGCCTAGAACCGCGAGACCACCGCGGCCGGCGATTTCGGCTTGAAAGTGCCATTATCAAGTGTTTTACGTGTTATACAGTGCCTAAGATGGCATAGTCTCGTATTTAAATTACACTATTAGACACATTGTCTGAGGGTCGATATTTCTGGTAAAGCCTACTTCTCTGTTTCATCACTGAGTATACCATCTTGGCAAGAGCAGTAGGCTTTACCAGAAATATTGACCCTTAGACAATGTGTCCAATAGTGTATATTAAATACGAGACTTTGCCATCTTAGGCATTGCATAACACCTAAACCACTTGATAATGGCACTTTGAAACTGAAATCATGATCGTGTAAGTGCAAATGTAAAACTGCAAATAAACAACAGTCTAATGACGGTACTGGCTTTAAAGAAACATTCAAGGAAACATCATTGACATGGGCTTCAGAGTCGAACGCCCACTCACAAGGGAACCTAACCTCCCCTTCGCACCCCCCCCCCCCCCCCCCCCCCAGAATCGAGAAAACAGGAAGAAGTTGTGTGGAACTATGGAAAAGTAAGCAAAATATACAAACTGAGTAGTCCATGCGGAAGACAGGCAACATCAAGGAGGGTGTGGGCTCAGGAGCGCCGTGGTCCCGTGGTTAGCCTGAGCAGCTGCGGAACGTGAGGTGCTGGGTTCAAGTCTTTCCTCGAGTGAAAATTTTATTTTTGCAAAGTTATGATCTGTCCGTTCGTTCATTGACGTCTCTGTTCACTGTAATAAGTTTAGTGTCTGTGTTTCGCGAAAGGAACCGCAAAGCCGTGCGATTAGTGGACGAAAGGACGTGCCTCTCCAATGGGAACCGAAAACATTTGATCGCTAGGTCATAGGTCAACCGGTTCCTCCACAGGAAGACACGTCTGATATATTCTATACGACACTGGTGACGGCATGTGCGCCACATGACAGGAATATGTTGTCGACCCACCTAACTTGTGCACTTGGTGAATAGGTAAAAAAAATTTTCTACCTTGCCCGATTTAGGTTTTCTTGTGGATGTGATAATCACTCCCAAAAAAGTGATGAAAGCATAAGACTTTGCCACATAAACTGCAACAAATGAATGCAACAGTTTCACAGTCGCACAGCTTTCCCTGTGCTCTGTCAAAACATATGTTTGTAACGTTTTCAAATTTTTCCGTGTGTAGACCGTCAAATTCTGCATATGTCCAAGTAAATCTGAACATGTCCTGGAATTTTTAAGAGCGAAGTTGATTTTGTGTGAGTGCTCGAACTTTGATGATTGTTTGAAAATAAAAAATTAAAATTTTCACTGCGGGTAAGACTTGAACCAGGAACCCCTCGTTCCGCAGCTGCTCACGCTAACCACAGGACCACAACGCTTCCGCGCTAAAGGCATCCTTAATGTTGCCTGCCTTCCGCATGGACTACTCAGTCTGTACATTTGGCTTATTTTTTTCATAGTTCCACACAACTTCTTCCTGTTTTCTCGATTGATCTGTGTTTAGTTTTTCAAGGCCTATCCACTGTACCAACTTATAACTAAATCTGATGGGGGTGCGATGAGGAGGTTCCCTTGTCAGGTATCCTTGATGACTGCACGACACAAACCTTTACGCCTTGCCTGGGCCCGTCAACACCGACATTGGACTGTTGATGGCTGGAAACACGTTGCCTGGTTGGACGAATCTCGTTTCAAATTGTATCGAGAGGATGGACGGGTACGGAAACCTCATGAATCCATAGACCCTGCATGTCAACAGAGGACTATTCAGGCTTATGGAGGTTTTGTAATGGTGTGGCACGGGTGCAGTTGGAGTGATACGGGACTCCTCATACGTCTAGATGCGACTCTGAAAGTGATACATACGTTAGCATCCTGTGTGATTACCTGCATCCGTTCATGTCCATTGTGCATTCCGACGAACTTGGGAAATTCCAGCAGGACAATGCGGCACCCCACTCGCCCAGAATTGGTACAGAGTGGCTCCAGGAACACTCTTCTCAGTTTAATCACTTCCGCTGGCCACCAAACTCCGCAGACATGAATATTGTTGAGCATATGTGGGATGCCTTGCAACGTGCTGTTCAGAAGAGATATCCAAACGTCGCACTGTTGCAGCTTTATGGACAGCCCTGCAGGATTCATGGTGTCCATTGGCTTCAGCGCGTTAGTCGAGTCCATGCCACGTCGTGTTGCGTCACTTATGCGTGCTCGCGGTTGCCCTACACGATATTAGACCGGTGTAGCAGTTTCTTTGACTCTTCTTACATCCAGTGTAGCAATTTTGGGCTAGGGCGCCTCGGGCGCCACTACCAGCTTGGCGCCCCTAGCGTCTGTCTGTGTCGCTCGGGCCTTAACTTGCCGCTATGCGTATCAGGGTGACCTACACGAGATGCGAACCCGGTCACGCCTCGCTGCGAATGGAGAGCTGCCGTCTCCGGCCGCCGGCTAAAATTGTCTGCGCCGGTGTCCCGCTTCTAATTTCCGCACGCCCTCCGACCTTTCAGCTCTCCGTCAGGCTGAGTTTACACGCTGCCAGAGTGTAGAAACACGTACCGCAGGTCCGGCCTGGCCCGTCATACAGCAGCCACAGCGCCTTCTCCGCTCTCTCCCCGTCTGGACTGTAAACACGCCGCCTTGTTTACCGTCTGCAGACAGTAGGAGTAACAGCTCTCTGGGAACCGGCCTATCGCGTCGTCCAAAGACCGATAAAAGGCTGTGGCGGTTCTATTACGTTGGTGCCTAAGGTCATACCGTTTTTGTTTTGCATGTCGGTATTCCGGTTGCTATGGGTTTATTAATTGATTACTATTTTTAACTGTAGTTCACTGTTGCTATACGACTTTGTCATTTTGAGCCGGCCGGTGTGGCCGAGCGGTTCTAGGCCGCAGGTTCGAATCCTGCCTCGCGCATGGGTGTGTGTGATGTCCTTAGGTTAGTTAGGTTTAAGTAGTTCTAAGTTGTAGGGGGCTGATGACCTCAGGTGTTAAGTCCCATAGCGGTCAGATCCATTTTCTCATTTTGAGATAGTGGGTGGAGCCTTGGACGCTAGAAAATGGGGTGCCAAGTGGAGGAATCGGTACATTTACGACGTATTCTCTTCTATGAGTTCAACAGTGGCGTGACAGCAGCAGAAGCAGTTAGAAATTTTTGCACCGACTGTCCGGATAATCTCATCGGACTGAGCACAGCACGAAAATGGCTTGCTCTGTAATGTGTGTCCTTATAGGCCAACTAGCCAAGGATTTCCACCCAATAATATCCAAACAGCAGACTCTGTACACAATTTATTAAATTGCCAATACTAAACTCTTTTAATTGGAAGGAAAATAAGCATTGGCCGTATTTTGTTGTATTTTGTCAGCAAAATAGATTTTCGGTCACTTAGTGATCGTCCGCAGTGCTGTAATATACAATAAACTCATTGATAGCTCTAAGCCTGTGGTTATAGCTTGATACCAGAGCCTACCAATTTTGATTGTATATTACAGCACTGAGAATGGTCACTAAGTGACCGAAAATCGATTTTGCTGACAAAAAAAAAGAGAAAATGCAATGCTGATTTTCCTTACACTTCTATCCACTATTTGGTCGTCGTGTACACAAAACGTCATGGAGTCGCCAATCAATAAACTCTTTTAAGTAACAACAAATGCATATAACTTACAGAACTGAACAAATGGTTAAAAGAATGAGCTTTAACAACAATAACGGCGGCTTGGGACGGTAAAATCAAAGAACCTTTCACAGTAGTGCTATTGTCGGAAAATGGAGTATGACCGGACGAGGATTCTGGTACAGACGTCGAGATACTGGGACAGCGTTGTTAGAGAGGCCATCGAAATTCGCACCAATGGCGACCTCATAAACCGTGACTGAGGCTATAATCTTAGCAAGGCTTGGGAACCAGCGATTGGGTTAATCAAGAGTAAATGGAGCAAACGCATAGTTGTGAAGACCACGGCGGACAGAGCCATCACACCGACGTCATCTCAGACGCCGTCGCAATCTGTTCCACCGCGAGACCGTGGCGCGGGGCGCGGACGGCGGTAGGAGCGCGCCGCGGGCGGAGGGTATTTAAATCGGCCGCCGCCGTGACCGAACCCAGTTCCCCCTGAGCAGCCATAGAGTACGGATCTCCGTGCCGGCGCGTTCACAGGAGCTCAGTCCGTCAGTTCACCTGATGATGGCGACATGTTTGATCGCCGAAATATTGTGCCCGTTGGACACTATAGACCGGCAGTACACCCGTGGATATTATGATTAGTGTTATTAGAGTTTACCCAAGAGACAAAATCCAGTAATAAGTTAACTTGGCAACACGACTTAAGATCATTTATATAAAAACCTTTAAGAATGATAATCACACTTGGCACCATAAAATCGGAAAACATTAAGAGTAGCAATAAACTAAAAAAATAATAATAATAATAGTGGCAACTTGGCACCATAAAATAAGAGAAATTTCTTCTGCAAGAACAAATTACAATGGTGCTTTAAAAGATTTCACTCCACAGACCAAGAACCAATAATAAGTAACTTGGGATTACAATTTAAAATCATTTATATAAAAAAACCTTGAGAAAGATGATTTTTATGTTAGCCGAAGAGCCAACACCGTGTTACGAGTGAAGGCTGAAATGCATGCGTTTTAGCTCACGCAGGCTGGCGTGAGGAGGGAAGGACTATACCGACGTGAGG
The DNA here is from genome assembly GCF_023897955.1 of Schistocerca gregaria. NCBI lineage: Eukaryota > Metazoa > Arthropoda > Insecta > Orthoptera > Acrididae > Schistocerca > Schistocerca gregaria. The sequence continues at coordinate 85,683,249 of NC_064928.1, forward strand.
TCTGGAACATGACAAGGCATTAGAATTCAGAAAGCGGACGAAATTAGTTTGATACTTAACTTTAATCCATTAATGATGAACGTCGCTCTTCATGGTACATGAGTCAAATATTATATGTAATTATAGTAACTGAATAAGGCGCCTTGCTAGGTCGTAGCAAATGACATAGCTGAAGGCTATGCTAAACTTACATCTCTGCTAATGAGAGCGTATGTAGACAGTGAACCATCGCTAGCAAAGTCGGCTGTACAACTGGGGCGAGTGCTAGGAAGTCTCTCTAGACCTGCCGTGTGGCGGCGCTCGGTCTGCAATCACTGATAGTGGCGACACGCGGGTCCGACGTATACTAACGGACCGCGGCCGATTTAAAGGCTACCACCTAGGAAGTGTGGGGTCTGGCGGTGACACCACAATAATAGCACTTGGCGCCATAAAATCAAAGAAGCGCAACAGACAACCAATAAATATAATAACAAAATAATAATTTGATACAACCAAAGGGCGAGGGCATCTCCCAACGCAATCACAGACGAGCGAGCTCTTAACACTTCGGAGCCTTCCCACTAGAAACGGTCCCCGAGATAAACCGCTGAGAGCTCCCCGACACGCCTCCCACAACTGACCATCACTTACGCACCTTGGTTATGTTCTGTAACACACGAGAGATAATATCAACACAGGATAAAATTCACAAATCAAATAACAATTATAACATCCTGACAGCACATGATAACCACGACGCCGTTTACTCGGGCGCTCTTAACAAGTGCCGGAAGCCAACACGCACAAATCTTAATAAACAATTCTTGCTTCTTAAAACAAAACAGTAAAATCCAAGTGCACATGAATAGTCAAACCACAGTCTTAGCAGTGGCTTAACGACATCAAATGCGACTATTCCACCAAGTTAATAATAACACAGTAAGATAAAAATACAGAACATACCACTAAATGCTGTTACACAAACCAAATTGAAGAGATCATGTTGTTCAAGTCCCAGAAGACCACATATGCCAAGCTGCAGTAATTCACTATGCTCATACTGTCCAAAAACGCCTTTCTTAGGCAGACCTTACCTAACACATAAAATGCCAAATTTTCCATATATGAACGCAACTCCGGGCAGGTGACAGGAATCACCTATGTGAATTCCTTCAAAAAAGGAACAAACAGGCACCACCAAAGGTAACGCTGAGCAGACCGGGTGGGCAAGGACCCACTCAGCGGGATAACCAAAAGACCAGTTGAGCAAATAAATTAGTACCACAAATGTCGTAACGTGCCACACACACGCAGCAAAAACTTCCAACAACGCCTTCTCACATCACAATGAAAGTTCAGAAACCGCTGCTGGAGCTTCCAGCGCAAAATCTGACGAGCCAACCGAGCTCACACTCTAACCTGGCAGACGACTCCAAAATTCAGCAACTAGTTGCCTCCGGGACCCCACCGGACCTCCACATCGGACAGACATGCAGAACAAGTGCGCCGACTCCAATGAATCACCACCGCATGGCCAGCACAGCGGAGAGTCGCCTCCGCCCCAGACCACTCTGCTCATACCGCGAGGCACAACAACCTTAGCGCTAGCCACCAGCAGGTCAGGCAGAGCGAACTTCACGTTCCGTGCAGTACACGGAAAACCGACTACCCTCTCGCTTTGCGCCGGCCACCGCAAACACACGCCAGCGACGTAATACCAAATCACCACCGGAGCGTCGCCGCATCAGAACAGAGAACTATAATCGATTAGAGTACGCGCTCTGAACAAGAACACAGGACGGCGGAGCGCGCTGTGGCATGCTCGTTTTGAGGAGGGTTGTTTTGACACTAGTGCGTCTCCACGTTGAGGAAGACCCCCGGTGTTTGTTGAAGATCGTTTAAACACATTAATCCACACTCATTCACTTATTCGTAGTCGAGAACTGGCAAATGTGACGAACCGTGATAATTTCGACATCGCCTTCCTGGTGAAAATCTGCACCATATTGACTTTATTCGCCAATGTAAGGATATGTTTGTAGTAGGGATGTCAGATAACATAGAAATGAAGTTAGTAAAAAGGATTCCAGAAGGTGAAGCCCTATCCTGGGCAAACGAGAATAATGATGCTTGGAATACTTTTGAAGAGTTTGAAGCTAAATTTATTTGTAAATTTTGGTCACAATCCATCAAGCCAGATTAAAGTCAGAGGGGGAAATTAAGAGGAATGCAAAAAAATTGCAGAGATCAATTGAAAAAACTTGCTCACTTGAATAACTCTTTTGATATTATGACACAAATTGATGTTTTAAAGAGGTTACCAGAGAGACTGCAGTGGGAATTGGTCCATGGACCAGACAATTCAGTGGAAGAGTTCCTGAAATTTGTAGATAGATTAGGGAGCTCCTTGGAAAGAGAATATAACCAAAGTTTTGGTTCTGGCAACAACCAGTATGGGGGGTGGAACAGGAATGTAAATAAAGATTATTATGGGAGGAGAGACTTTGAAAATTCTAGAAATAATGCTCCAAATAGGGGAGATAGGAGATACGAAAATGATTTCAGAAACAATACACTTGAGGGAGGATGGAGGAGAGATAACAGGAATGATAGAAATAGGTATTGGGGAAGAGAACAAGGTAGAAGGTGGTTTGTTGAAACTAGTGAACAAAACGACAACTACAGACAGACCGAGGGAACGGTGGACAGCCCCACTAGATGTCCGTAGTTTTAGGGCTAGACATTATTACGACAGGACAACACATAACTGAAACTGGAAAAGGAGAGGATACAATGTAAAGAGTAAGTACCATGAAAATAGTGATGCTGTTTGAATGAATAAATTAGAATTTAATAAAAGGTTTTGGGATACTATGAGTAAAAGTGATACAGTTAATAAAAACAGTGTTCAAGTACAGGTAGTTAGTGAAAGTGCAGAAGTTCAATGTATTGCATAGTTGGGCTGAAAAAGATACTGGTGTTAATAACAAGTCAGACACACCACAAATATAATTTATTTTGGGGGGGGGGGGGTTATCTGAAAAGAAGGGGGATGATGAAGTGCTTAATGGAGCCAAAGACTCAATTGCTGAGGTTCAGATACATAGGGGGAAACTGAAAATGGGGTTGTTGTGGAGGAGGAGGAAGAAGTAATAGAGGGACATTTAAATAATGATCCAAAGTCAAGTGATGTTATTGATGAGAGTGTGGAGGAAGAAATAAAAGTATTTGTAGAATAGAAAAGTGATGATGACGTAAAGGTAAGTGTTGTGACAAATATGGATAATAATGGGGTTAATTTAAGTGAAATGCAGCCTACGGAATGTATATCTGATTACAAGCTATTGCCTATTGGGAACTATGAAACACTAATGTATCAGAATGGTAACAATAATAATATTAAAGAAAATATAAAGGGATGGAATGTAAATGTGTGTTTTCAAGAAAAAGGTGAAAAGTTTTTAGAAGTTTTGTGGAACAACTATGGAAACTGTATAGACAAAGATGCCTTTTGGAAAGAATTAGCAAAGGTAAATGCAACCTTGTATCCTACATGGTGAATAAGAATCTGTAGTGGACTTCATAAAAAATGGGGTGAAAACAGTAGTTTGTTAAGTGCAACACAGTGTTAAGAGGAACAGATGAAGACAAAGGTTTATATTTAAATGTCAGTGCTTTGCAAACTGAGAGCGATGTGTCTAAGTGTAGGAAAGAGACATTAGACTTAGGAACTAAAGAAATTGAAAATGATCTATTGTTTGAAAATACTGAAATAGACAAAGATGTTGAGCTAGGTTAAAGAAAACATTGACAACTGGCAAGGAAGAGTGTTAGTAGACACAGGAAGTCCTGTTTCTGCCATCACTTCTAGACTTCGAGATCAGCTCAGAAATTCTCAACATTTTCCTGAGATGCCAGTTGTTAGACTAAAAGTGAAAGGAGCTACAGGCAGAGCCAGTAAGGTAGTTAAGAAACAAGTGTTACTTACTTTTAAAATTGATAACCTAAATCTTGAACACGGATGCTTAGTAGTAGATGTTCTGAATGAAAATTTCATTTAGGTATGGATTGGATATTAAAAGTGAATGCTCTGTTTAATTTTGCAGAAAAACAAATGTGTATTATAGAACCTGTTACGCAACAAAGCTGTGTAGTGAATTTGTTAATTTTAAACTGTGGTGACAGATGTAACCACATTCAATCAGTGTATCATGAAAATGAGGGTGTTTATTACCCAGATGAGAACTTAGAGCGAGATGGAGAGGGTCAAGAGTTTGATAAGTTAGTAGAGAAAAAACTGGGGGAAGTGGCCAACTTATGTATTTTGGATCTCCTTAAATAAAAATCACCCAGTGAAGCCTATTTGTTCACTAGGACCGTTTTCACTCACTACACAGAAGGAAAAATTGAAAGAGTTATTATGGGAATTCCAATATGTGTTTGATGACAGACCTGGTAGAGTGAAATATCATCAATGGAAATTACAGTTAAAACCTCATGAACCTTCTTTCATAAAACTATATGGAAGACTATTTCCAAAAAGAGATGCTGTGGAAAAAGAAATACAAAAAAATGTAAAATTGAGAAGTTATAGAAAGAAGTTGTAGTGTCTATAACAACCCGTTGGTCATTGTAAAAAAAAGGAGACAATAGCGTTACGACTGTATTAGACTCCAGACATCTGAACAAGTATATCATCGGAGAAAACGACCACCCAGAAAGTATAGATGAGCTGTTAGGTAAATTTGACTGTGTCAAACATATGACAAGCCTAGATCTCACGGCTGGTTTTCATCAAGTTGAACTTAGTCCTGACTGGATAAAATATACTGCCTTTCTATATAATGGTAAATGTTATCAGTATACAGTGGTGCCATTTGGTCTCAATGTATCAGTTGCAGAATTCATCAGAGCATTAGATTTTGTACTTGGTCATGACACTAGTTCAAAATTAACCGTTTATGTAGATGACCCAGTGAAGCCTATTTGTTCACTAGGACCGTTTTCACTCACTACACAGAAGGAAAAATTGAAAGAGTTATTATGGGAATTCCAGTATGTGTTTGATGACAGACCTGGTAGAGTGAAATATCATCAATGGAAATTACAGTTAAAACCTCATGAACCTTCTTTCATAAAACTATATGGAAGACTATTTCCAAAAAGAGATGCTGTGGAAAAAGAAATACAAAAAAATGTAAAATTGAGAAGTTATAGAAAGAAGTTGTAGTGTCTATAACAACCCGTTGGTCATTGTAAAAAAAAGGAGACAATAGCGTTACGACTGTATTAGACTCCAGACATCTGAACAAGTATATCATCGGAGAAAACGACCACCCAGAAAGTATAGATGAGCTGTTAGGTAAATTTGACTGTGTCAAACATATGACAAGCCTAGATCTCACGGCTGGTTTTCATCAAGTTGAACTTAGTCCTGACTGGATAAAATATACTGCCTTTCTATATAATGGTAAATGTTATCAGTATACAGTGGTGCCATTTGGTCTCAATGTATCAGTTGCAGAATTCATCAGAGCATTAGATTTTGTACTTGGTCATGACACTAGTTCAAAATTAACCGTTTATGTAGATGACATTTTAATCACTGGGAAAACTTGACGAGAACGCCTTGAATTATTAAGGGAGGTATTTATGAAACTCAGAAAGGGAGGAATGACATTAAAATTAGAAAAATGTAAATTTGGGCTAGAGGAGTTAAAATTTTGGAGACACATCATTACAGAACAAGGGATTTTGCCAAACAAAGACAAAATAAAAGCCATAGAAAATTTCCCAACACCTAGAAACAAAAAACAACTCAAATCATTTTTAGGCTTCACTGTATTTTACAGAAAATTCTTCAGTAATCAAGCATTAAATGCAGTTTGTTTGTATAGCTTGCTTAAGAAAAATGTAGTGTGGGATTGGACACCAGAATGTGAAGATGTTATTAACAAAATCAAAACTCAACTATGTAACAGCCAACTTCTACATAGACCAGACATGTCAAGTCCTTTCTGGCTAGCTACTGACAGCAGCGATTCAGGGTTAGGAGTACATTTATTTCAAGAAAAGGAAGTAAATGGAAAAATGGAACACCGAACAATCGCATTTGCCAGCAGATTTCTGCAAAAACATTAAAAACACTACACAGTGACAGAAAAGGAATTACTAGCTATACATTGTGGTTTTACAAAATTTAGAAATTACCTCTTGGGACATAAAGTAATAGTACAGACAGACCACAAAGCATTAAGCTATCTCCAAGAGTGCAGGTTATACCATAACAGACTCACCAGATGGGCCATGTTTCTCCAGCAGTTTGATTACGAAGTTAGGCCATACAGGGAAAACAAAATGTGGTAGCAGACGCTTTATCAAGGCTACCTTTGGGAAGTGATTTGGAAGGAAGTAGTGGGGAGGAGGAGAGAATTTTCAAAATTGTGTATCTAAAGGGCATTAAAGAGGAAAAGGAAATACAAAAAATCTGTAACGACATTAGGAGTTTTCAGAACCACGATGAAAATCGGAGACAAGTCAAAAGTTACATAGGAAAAACTGGGGGAGGAAAGGTATACTATAAAATACACAAGGGGATACCATTCAGAAGACCTAAATCGGATTTAGACTATTGGAAACTGAACAACAAATAGATATGCTCATTACATGAAAGCTTTGGCCACTGTGGCACCACTAAGTGTATTCAGAACATACAGGAGAACATTTATTTTTACAACATTAGCAGAAGAGTAAAGAAAACGTTATCCACATGTGACAGATGTCAGAGGGTAAAAGTGACTAACCAAACAACCAGGGGAATAATGCAGAACATATTACCCACAAATAAACTCGATCTCGTTGTAACCGACATCTATGGACCATTACCCAAGACAAGGGGGGGTTAAAGTTATATTTATGTCATGGTAGACATCTTCTCCAAATTTATAACGATTTATCCACTAAGGAAAGCTACCAGCAAAAACAGATAGTTTCCAAAATTACAAGTAATTATTTCAACAGTGTGGGAAAACCAAAGACAATACTTTCGGACAATGGGTCTCAGTTCACCTCTAAATACTGGAAAACCTTTATTGAAGACACGGGAATTAAACACATTTTAATATCTGCTTACCACCTGTCAAGCAACCCAGCTGAGAGACACATGAGAGACTGGAAGACTTTGCAGAACCTACTGTAGCCAGAACCACACTAATTGGTTAGAGTACATGAATAGTTTTGAAGAAATAATGAACAGCTTCAGCATTCTTCCACTGGATTTTCCCCACATGAAATAACGTACAACCAATGCCCCACTAGTTTCTTCACTGAAAACATAGAGTACCCACCTTGCAAAATTATGTCACCCCAAGGAAGAGAAGAGGGTGTATGGGAAACCATGAAAAAACAAGGGGAATCAAAAAGAAGACATGTAGCTAAAGGAAAAGCTACACAGTTCAAACTGGGGTACCTTGTACTCGTCAAGACACAAGAGAAATTAAAATTATTGTCAGCCGAACTTATGAAGTTTTTTGATATTTACATTGGTCCATTTGAAATAAAAGAAACCCACATCCTAATGCGTATACACTTATCTTTCCCAGATCAAGAAGGTTATTTGGATTAAGAAACATCACTCAGTTTAAACCATATAAACATAATTAAGCACATTTCCCTTTTTGAATACAGTTACTTACCTATTTTCCAGAAAGCATTTTACCAGCAAAGATTTTTACTGCGTGTGTCAAATAGCAACTACCACTCACCCTATAGACCCTGGAAAAGTTCCAGATCTCTGAGAGACTGTTTTCATATTTTTATTGTCACTATTGAATATTAAATTTTGAGACTTTTTTTTACTTGCAATGGGCAAGTTTAAGCATGCACTCAAAGAGGTTACTAACATTTATTACGTTTTTTTGTATTGTTGAATATGGGACATACTTGCACCAAATATAAAAGACAATGTAAAAATTGTTGCGCAAGACCCATCATTTTGTTACTATTATTTTCTTAGGCATAAGATTTGTGTACAATTTTCTAAAGCTAATCAGGTGTTCACTAAGTTTGATGTTTGTGTTATGTTGTGACCAGTTTAAGTCTGCATTTTTGGTATTAATATGTTCTTGTACTATCTTGACTGTGTGTCTCAATGGCATACAATATTTTAAAAACTTTTTTTTTTCAAATGCATATTATATTTATACATGTGACTTGTCTAGTGTTTGTGTGTATATACGAGGGTTGTTTTTTAAGTAAGAGCCGTTCGCGCGTATAGTCCCGTAGTTCGCGCGGACGCCGCAACAAGCCACCGCGCCACTTGCCGGCATCCTTCCCGTCCACACTGATGCAAGTTGCAGCTCTGCAGCTGACGGGTACGCATCGCTGTGCTACTTTATACTGTTTACGGTTATTGAGTCGCCCGCCGCGTGTGAGATACGGTCAGTGATACGTTTTTTGACCGCGAGAAACCTATCAGCTGCAGAAATTCATCGTCAGTTAACAGAAGTTTATGGCTTGAACGCAATGAGTGAAGGTAAAGTGCGTCAATGGGTTAGAGAGTTTAAAAATGGCCGTCAAAACGTCCATGACGAAGAACGCTCAGGCCGGCCCTCTGTGATCACTGATGATTTGGTGGCTGCAGTCGAAACAAAGATTCGTGAGGACAGAAGATTCATAATTTCCACCCTCCCTTTGGAATTTCCACAAGTTTCAAGATCGGTTTTGTACAAAATTGTGTCTGAAAACCTAAACTTTAAGAAACTGTGTTCTCGGTGGGTACCCAGACTCCTCACAGAGGACCACAAAGGGAAGAGATTTTCCACTTCATTGGACTTCTTGATTCGTTACGAGGAAGAAGGGGATGACATGATGAGTCAAATTGTCACTGGAGATGAAACATGGGTATCCCATATGACTCCAAAAAGCAAGCGACAATCGATGGAATGGCGACACACAACCTCACCCGTCAAGGTCAAAGCCAAACGGACACTGTCAAAGCGCAAGATATGGCAACTGTGTTCTGGGACCGGCGCGGTGTTTTGCTAGTGGACTTCATGCCACGAGGAACGACAATCAACTCAGATGCCTACTATGCAACTCTAAAGAAGCTCGTATCATGTCCATACTTATAATTATGTGCTTTGTTTTCATTTACATTCTGTGGTTTAAAAAGAGCAGACAGTTGCAATATTTTCTTATGGACATATGACCTGTCCATCTATGTAGTATATTTATGTTCCTTCTATTATCTTGACTATTCTGTGACTCAATGAGAGCTGACTTTGAAATAATTTACATATATTTTTTATATGTCTTAACATCGCATGTGATATATTTGTGTCTGTTTTTGATCATTTTCCATGTGGCTCACTGGGAGCAAAGATTATACAATTTTTTTTACTTTCATATATTATTAAATATTTTTATTATGCTGTCATACTGAGAGTCATAACACAAAGTACATTTGAAACAACACAACTAAAATATCTGCAGGAAAAAGTCATTTTGAAACGGTGTAATGTTCTTTGTATACATACACATTAAGCCTAGTAAAACAAAAAAATTATTACAGTAGAACGTTTGCAAATTTTAGCCATTTGACACATTTGTCCTAGTCAGCTAATATCATTAACATTCTGTAAATGACATTACCTGAGGGGGAACCTACTAAAGGCTTTACTTTACCGAAGTGTGCGATACCCTCCAAATTCAACCAGTTTAACGAGTATTTATGATTATAGAAAAGTTATTGTGTGTGTTAACAACGATTGCATAACATGTCTCCATAAACAGTCAACCCATTACATTATACTGAATAAATGACCGACACAAAAGTTAATATCACTTGATCAGTGATAGAGCAAATGTCATCATGTATCTTAAATAATTAATATGAAGTAGAAAAAATAGTGGCCTACTTTAGTATTTTGGATCTCCTTAAATAAAAATCACCCAGTGAAGCCTATTTGTTCACTAGGACCGTTTTCACTCAGTATTCACGTAAACATTCCTATTTTAGACGAAAACCAATGTAATTCTTAGTAATTCATGTTATTTACTTATTTATACAAAGTAGAGAAGTCAATTGACAAACTTCTAAAAAACGGTCTTTTTGTAACAAAGAATTATTCTGTCAAGTCAACAAATCTGTCTTTATAATGTCACTCGATATAAATTAATAACTTTTCTGCACAAATTACGATAGCAGATTTACATGTGACTTATAAACTAATCTCTTTTTAGTAGTTCTTTGACAAGGTTATAGATACAAGCAGCAAGAAGGGTCGGGAGCGGAGTCTGAACGTCACTTTGGTAAAGTGTATGTGTGTTATTGTTTGAGGTGGATAAAAATTGCAAAGCACATGTAAAAGAAGAGCTACTTTGTGTTGTGCCATTGTCTTTGGTGAACAGTGAAATTAAGTTGGCCACCAGAGTAATAAATATTTGAAGTTTAAATATTTGTGGGTTTCGCTCATTATTTATCATCAAAAGCACATCAAAAACACAGGACCTCATCTTTTTACCCCTAGGCAACCAGATTTAGAGCCAGCATTAACATCGAGACACAGCAGCGATCCAGCAAGCAGCAGCGATTACCACAATGCATTTTAATGGCGCCAACCTTACATCAAGTGCTAACAAGCTCCGTAAATGAGAGTGAAATAGTGTGATTATAGCAATATCTACGACTAGGCGACCATTATAATACCACATGCTCTAAGAAAACATCGCAAAAATCGGGAGGTGTGAATACGTCGACCACTGTTTGCTCGTCATCAATTGACTCATGAACAACAAGGACAGTCCCTATCCTGTGCCGTCACTGGTGACGAGAAATGGTGTCTTCGTCCTAACATCAGGAAAATACAGGAATGAGTGAGCCCAAACAAAACACAACAACCCCCTACCAAAACCTACGCACATCCATGTAAGATGGTGTGTTAGAACGGAGACGGTGTGGTGTACTACGAATTTCTTCCCCAAGATGTGCCCGTCACTGCTGATATTCACTGTCGGCAACTGAGCTGTCTTGCAGACGGAGTCCAAGAGCAATGACCAGGAAAACTGCGTGAAGTAATACTACTCCAAGACAACGCCCACCCACGTTCTGCTAGACTGACAAAAATCACTGAACAAGATTTTGGTTGGGAACTCATTCCGCACCCACCTCATACACCTGACCTTGCACACTCTGATTTTCACATTTTCGCTCTCTATCGGTCCTTCCTTTCCGGACGAAATAGCTCTTCGACTGTCGCTTCGCAAGCGCTTTGCCTCAAAACCACGAATTTTGTACAGCCGCGGAATCGAAAAGCTACCCTAGTGTTGACAGACTGTTGTAAATCTTTGTTGTTGTTGTTGTTGTGGTCTTCAGTCCTGAGACTGGTTTGATGCAGCTCTCCATTATACTCTATCCTGTGCAAGCTTCTTCATCTCCCAGTACCTACTGCAGCCTAAATCCTTCTGAATCTGCTTAGTGTATTCATCTCTTGGTCTCCCTCTACGATTTTTTCTCTCCACACTGCCCTCCAATACTAAATTGGTGATTCCTCGATGTCTCAGAACATGTCCTACCAACCGATCCCTTCTTCTAGTCAAGTTGTGCCACAGGCTCCTCTACTCCCCAATTCTATTCAATACCTCCTCATTAGTTATGTGATCTACCCATGTAATCTCCAGCATTCTTCTGTAACACCAAATTTCGAAAGCTTCTATTCTCTTCTTGTCCAAACTATTTATCGTCCATGTTTCACTTCCATACATGGCTACACTCCATACAAATACTTTCAGAAACGACTTCCTGACACTTAAATCTATACTCGATGTTAACAAATTTCTCTGCTGCAGAAACGCTTTCTTTGCCATTGCCAGTCTACATTCTATATCCTCTCTACTTCGACCATCATCATTTTGCTCCCCAAATAGCAAAGCTCCTTTACTTCCTTAAGTGTCTCATTTCCTAATCTAATTCCCTCAGCATCACCCGGCTTCATTCAACTACATTCCATTATCCTTGTTTTGTAAAGCTGCATGCCCTCAGGAAAAATTACGGCTGTAGTTTCCCCTTGCTTTCAGCCGTTCGCAGTACCAGGGCAGCAAGGCTGTTTTGGTTAGTGTTACAAGACCAGATCAGTCAATCATCCAGACTGTTGCGCCTGCAACTATTGAAAAGGCTGCTGCCCCTCTTCAGGAACCACATATCTGGCCTCTCAACAGATACCCCTCCGTTGTGGTTGCACCTACGATACGGTTATCTGTATCGTTGAGGCATGCAAGCCTCCCCACCAACGGCAAGGTCCATGGTTCAAAATCGTTAAGGATAATATATTACTGACTAACTATGTGTAACTGCTGTGTTTACTAAACTTACGTAAACTTGTACCAGAAGTAAGATTTTTTTGTATCCCGCCTGGAAAGCGAAGCGTGGGTCTGCTCCTGTAATTTGGAGGGTAGGCCGAATGTAGGAAGCTAGGAGGAGCAGGTGAGGTAGAAATACGTCGGTATTTAAAGATGTTTATTCTAGGTAAGACAAGTAATAAAATATGGTTACATAACTTTGGCTATGATGAGCACGTAGGTGCGAAGCACGATGCATCAACCCTAACATAAGTTACACAGGCAAAATCTGTAGTGGCTCGCCCACTATGAAAATGAGACAATGTTGATTGGTCGTCTGCTCGTGATCAAATGGACTGAATCTGGAGCGGCGCTCGTAGAGCTGCACAGCGCCGCTAGAGGGCGCTGTAGTCAGTGTGGATCATCCGCTCTCGTAGTGCCAACCTAATAACTTGTAACTACGCAGTGGCTATCGATACAAGTTTCATTACACGAAGTTTAGCCTTCAGTTCCCGAGCGTATCGTAAATATTTTAAGAGTTCTTTTTTTTGTTCTTGGGTGAAACGGTCTATTACGGCCCAAACACAAACCTAAACTTCGTCCTAACGGATTTTGTAAGGCCCAACGGTATCGACCGACCGCCGTGTCGTCCTCACCTCCAGGTGTCACTGGTTGCGAATATGGAGGGACATGTGGTCAGCACACCGCTCTCCCGGCTGTATCTCAGTTTCCGAGACCGGAGCCGCTACTTCTCAGTCCAGCAGCTCCTCAGTTGGCGTCAGAAGGGGTGAGGGCATCCCGCTTGCCAACAAGGCTGGGCAGACCGGACAATGACCCACTCAAGTGGGTCCGCCAGAGAACTAAGAATAAATATTCATTTTGAGGATAGTTTCGTGCTCGATAACAAATAAATTTATTTTGGAATAGTTTCAGTCTTTAGGAAGCACACTTTTCTAATATTTTTTTTTGTGTATTTAAACATTCAAACATGTATCGCTTAAGTTACAGCATCCTCATTGGATTTCTTTATTTCCCTGTTCAGTTTTTAAGAAAAATAGTAAAAATTTAGGAAACGACAAAATATTGTATATGAACTTTGCTAGTACCAGGCCATTATCATTAAAGTGGAGTGGGCTATAACTATCGTATGGCACCGAAACTTGGGACACAGGCTAATGCTTTAATGCGAAACTCATCTTTGCTTGGAAAAAATTAGTTCCAATTTTGGCCGCTAGGTGCAACTCTAGCTCTATGAATGCAAGAAAGACGTTGTTTTTGTTTTTGTTGTTGTTGTGGTCTTCAGTCCTGAGACTGGTTTGATGCAGCTCTCCATGCTCCTTTATCCTGTGCAAGCTTCTTCATCTCCCAGTACCTGCTGCAATCTACATCCTTCTGAATCTGCTTCGTGTATTCATCTCTTGGTCTCCCTCAATGATTTTTACCCTCCACGCTGCCCTCCAATACTAAATTGGTGATCCCTTGATGCCTCAGAACATGTCCTACCAACCGACCCCTTCTTCTAGTTAAGTTGTGCCACAAACTTCTCTTCTCTCCAATCCTATTCAATACTTCCTCATTAGTTATGTGATCTACCCATCTAATCTTCAGCATTTTCTGTAGCACCACATTTTTAAAGCTTCTATTCTCTTCTTGCCGAAACTATTAACCGTGTTTTTGGCTATACCCCATTCAAATACTTTCAGAAACGACTTTCTGACACTTAAATCTATACACGATGTTAACAAATTTCTCTTCTTCAGAAACGCTTTCCTTGCCATTGCCAGTCTACAATTTATGTCCTCTCTACTTCGACTATCATCAGTTATTTCTCTCCCGAAACAGCAAAACTCATTTACTACTTTAAAAGTCTCATTTCCTAATTTGATTTCGTCAGCATCACCCGATTTAATTCGACTACATTCCATTATCCTCGCTTTGCTTTTGTTGATGCTCATCTTATATTCTCCCTTCAAGACACTGTCCATTCCGTTCAACTGCTCTTCCAGGTCCTTAGACGTATAGAAATGTTTACTTATGTAATGAATTAGGAACGGGAAGTGGGCAAAAAAGGTCAAACAAGTGAGGAGGGCGTAACATTAATTTTTTTATTATCTGCGGATTATATATTTTGTTGTTCGATATGAGCACCGAAGACGACCACGATATGCAGTATCCGAAAAACGACGCGATCAGCAATTGCTCACAGGACTTCCGGTGGAATCTGAACAACGTGTTCCTGCATATTGCCCCGCAGATCAGCTGGAGACAGAATGTATCCGTCATTAACGCATTCTTTCACATATCCGCAGAGCCGAATGTCGGATTCATATCAGATGATCTTTCTGGCAATGCATCCGGAAAACCTCTGGAGATAACACGTTCGTGGAAAGTTGGACTGAGCAGATCATTCACTGGGCGAGCGATATGAGGCGTTAGTTAATCTTGTACGGACACAGTGGTTTCGTCACAGTTGCATTCCTCAAAAGCAGCAAACACACGCTGTACAACGGAGTATATACCAGGTGATCAAAAGTCAGTATGAATTTGAAATCTGAATAAATCACGGAATAATGTAGATAGAGAGGTACAAATTGACACACATGCTTGGAATGCCATGGGGTTTTACTAGAATCAAAAAAATACAAAAGTTCTTGTCAGGATATCGGTCTCTGTACAGTTCTGTTGCCTGCGTAGCATTTCGCCTACCTTCAACTACAACACTAGAAGAAACGTTATGGTTCAAATGGCTCTGAGCACTATTGGACTTAATATCTGAGGTCATCAGTCCCCTAGAACTTAGAACTACTTAAACCTAACTACCCTAAGGACATCACACACAGGCAGGATTCGAACCTGCGACCGTAGCGGTCACACTGTTTAATTACATCTGGCAACTGCTCCAACCTTTCATTCGGCGATACTCTCCCAATGCAGCACTGTAACTGCTACCGTTCACATATAATATTTTCACAGTGCACGGTCTCTCTTCTCGATATCCATACACTTCACTCACGTGATGGCTTGTAAAACGACAGCGAGGATATCATACCGTAGTACAAACTGTGCACAGCGCCAGAATTTCACCTGGTGGAACTAATTTTTTCCTGTGTAAATCGGGTCCGCTTTAATGCATTAGCCATTTCGCTGCCATACGACAATTGCAGACCACACTGGATCTACGTCAAGAGCTGCACTTTAATTGCAACCAGTATTTTTGAGAACATTTTCTGTAGATAAACAGCATTCTGGCTAACAGCACTTTACAAACGAATTAAAAACAGTCTCGATCGCAATAAAGTATTTATTTATAATGGTAACCAGTTTAGGTCTGAATGTCACTATCTGTATAGAAATGTGAACCCAAAATAGACATAGATGCCCTTGCCCGCACCCTGCAGCACTCCCAACACCTTCTCCAATCCCATCTGGACCGGTTCACCGCTTGGGGCAACCAGTGGTTGCTCAAGGTCAATCCCTCCAAAACCCAGCGATCATTGTAGGCAAAACCTCCCCTTCCTTCCGCCTCCTTGATATCTATCTCACAATCTATGGCCGTCCTATCGCCCTCACTTCCACCCTCAACTACCTTGGTGTCACCCTCGACCGTCGCCTCTCCTGGACCCCCCCCCCCCCCTCTCCGGACAATCCGAGCCATGACACACTCCCGACTCTGTTTCCTCGAGCTCCTTTCAGGCTGTACGTGGGGCCTGGACCCCTCTACCATCCTCCACACCTATAAATCTCTTATCCGCCCTATCCTTTGCTATGCCCATCCGGCCTGGATTCCCGCCCACACCTACCTTTTATAAGTCCCTTCATATCCTTGAACGCCATGTTCTCCGCCTCACCTATCGCATCCGACTCCCGTCCTCCACACGGATCTTGTACGATCTCATTCCTTTCCCCCACCTCCTCCTTTCCTTGAAAGGATACGGATCCTGTACACCTCCCACAAACTCGACCCTCCCCAGCCGCTTGTCTCGCCCATCCTCTCCCACCCCCGCCCACTGCCGCACCTGTATTCCCATGTCCCACCCGGTCTCCATCTCTCCACCCTCCTTACCCTCTCCCAAGGTGGCTTCCGCCAATTCCCCCTCCCTGAAGATGTCCTCCTCCCCTCCATCTACCCCTCCTATCAACTTTGATCCTCCCCACACCCACTTCCTGTGTCCTCTCCTCTTAGCTCCCTCCTTCCATTCTCTTTCCTTTTCCCCCGTCCCCCTCCTCAGCCCCTCTCCCCCCAGCTACGCCTCCTATCAACTTTGATCCTCCCCACCCCCACTTACTGTGTCCTCTCCTCTTAGCTCCCTCCTTCCATTCTCTTTCCTTTTCCCCCGTCACCCTCCTCAGCCCCTCTCCCCCCAGCTACCCCTCCTATCAACTTTGATCCTCACCACCCCCACTTCCTGTGTCCTCTCCTCTTGGCTCCCTCCTTCCATTCTCTTTCCTTTTCCCCCGTCCCCCTCCTCAGCCCCTCTCCCCCCAGCTACCCCTCCTATCAACTTTGATCCACCCAACCCCCTCTTCCTGTGTCCTCTCCTCTTGGCACCCTCCTTCCCTTCTCTTTCCTTTCCCCCCGTCCCCCTCCTCAGACCCTCTCCCCCCAGCTACCCCTCCTATCAACTTTGATCCTCCCCACCCCCACTTCCTGTGTCCTCTCCTCTTGGCTCTCTCCTTCCATTCTCTTTCCTTTTCCCCCGTCCCCCTCCTCAGCCCCTCTCCCCCCAGCTACCCCTCCTATCAACTTTGATCCACCCAACCCCCTCTTCCTGTGTCCTCTCCTCTTGGCACCCTCCTTCCCTTCTCTTTCCTTTCCCCCCGTCCCCCTCCTCAGCCCCTCTCCCCCCAGCTACCCCTCCTATCAACTTTGATCCTCCCCACCCCCACTTCCTGTGTCCTCTCCTCTTGGCTCTCTCCTTCCATTCTCTTTCCTTTTCCCCCGTCCCCCTCCTCAGCCCCTCTCCCCCCAGCTACCCCTCCTATCAACTTTGATCCTCAACACCCCCACTTCCTGTGTCCTCTCTTCTTGGCACCCTCCTTCCCTTCTCTTTCCTTTTCCCCCGTCCCCCTCCTCAGCCCCTCTCCCCCAGCTACCCCTCCTATCAACTTCGATCCTCCCCACCCCCACTTCCTGTGTCCTCTCCTCTTGGCACCCTCCTTCCCTTTTCTTTCCTTTCCCCCCGTCCCCCTCCTCAGCCCCTCTCCCCCCAGCTACCCCTCCTATCAACTTTGATCCTCCCCACCCCCACTTTCTGTGTCCTCTCCTCTTGGCTATCTCCTTCCATTCTCTTTCCTTTTCCCCCGTCCCCCTCCTCAGCCCCTCTCCCCCCAGCTACAACTCCTATCAACTTTGATCCACCCAACCCCCTTTTCCTGTGTCCTCTCCTCTTGGCACCCTCCTTCCCTTCTCTTTCCTTTCCCCCCGTCCCCCTCCTCAGCCCCTCTCCCCCCAGCTACCCCTCCTATCAACTTTGATCCTCCCCACCCCCACTTCCTGTGTCCTCTCCTCTTGGCTCTCTCCTTCCATTCTCTTTCCTTTTCCCCCGTCCCCCTCCTCAGCCCCTCTCCCCCCAGCTACCCCTCCTATCAACTTTGATCCTCCCCACCCCCACTTCCTGTGTCCTCTCTTCTTGGCACCCTCCTTCCCTTCTCTTTCCTTTTCCCCCATCCCCCTCCTCAGCCCCTCTCCCCCCAGCTACCCCTCCTATCAACTTCGATCCTCCCCACCCCCACTTCCTGTGTCCTCTCCTCTTGGCACCCTCCTTCCCTTCTCTTTCCTTTTCCCCCGTCCGCCTCCTCAGCCCCTCTCCCCCCAGCTACCCCTCCTATCAACTTTGATCCTCCCCACCCCCACTTCCTGTGTCCTCTCCTCTTGGCTCCCTCCTTCCATTCTCTCTCCTTTTCCCCCGTCCCCCTCCTCAGCCCCTCTCCGCCCAGCTACCCCTCCTATCAACTTTGATCCTCACCACCCCCACTTCCCGTGTCCTCTCCTCTTGGCTCCCTCCTTCCATTCTCTTTCCTTTTCCCCCGCCCCCTCCTCAGCCCCTCTCCCCCCAGCTACCCTTCCTATCAACTTTGATCCTCCCCATCCCCACTTCCTGTGTCCTCTCCTCTTGGCTCTCTCCTTCCATTCTCTTTCCTTTTCCCCCGTCCCCCTCCTCAGCCCCTCTCCCCCCAGCTACCCCTCCTATCAACTTCGATCCTCCCCACCCCCACTTCCTGTGTCCTCTCCTCTTGGCACCCTCCTTCCCTTCTCTTTCCTTTTCCCCCGTCCCCCTCCTCAGCCCCTCTGCCCCCAGCTACCCCTCCTATCAACTTTGATCCTCCCCACCCCCACTTCCTGTGTCCTTGGCACCCTCCTTCCCTTCTCTTTCCTTTTCCCCCGTCCCCCTCCTCAGCCCCTCTCCCCCCAGCTACCCCTCCTGTCAACTTTGATCCTCCCCACCCCCACTTCCTGTGTCCTCTCCTCTTGGCTCTCTCCTTCCATTCTCTTTCCTTTTCCCCCGTCCCCCTCCTCAGCCCCTCTGCCCCCAGCTACCCCTCCTATCAACTTTGATCCTCCCAACCCCCACTTCCTGTGTCCTCTCTTCTTGGCACCCTCCTTCCCTTCTCTTTCCTTTTCCCCCGTCCCCTTCCTCAGCCCCTCTGCCCCCAGCTACCCCTCCTATCAACTTTGATCCTCCCCACGCCCACTTCCTGTGTCCTCTCTTCTTGGCACCCTCCTTCCCTTCTCTTTCCTTTTCCCCCGTCCCCCTCCTCAGCCCCTCTCCCCCCAGCTACCCCTCCTATCAACTTTGATCCTCCCCACCCCCACTTCCTGTGTCCTCTCCTCTTGGCTCTCTCTCCTTCCATTCTCTTTCCTTTTCCCCCGTCACCCTCCTCAGCCCCTCTGCCCCCGGCAACCCCTCCTATCAACTTTGATCCTCCCCACCCCCACTTCCTATGTCCTCTCCTCTTGGCTCTCTCCTTCCATTCTCTTTCCTTTTCCCCCGTCCCCCTCCTCAGCCCCTCTCCCCCCAGCTGCCCCTCCTATCAACTTTGATCCCCCCACCCCCACTTCCTGTGTCCTCTCTTCTTGGCACCCTCCTTCCCTTCTCTTTCCTTTTCCCCCGTCCCCCTCCTCAGCCCCTCTGCCCCCAGCTACCCCTCCTATCAACTTTGATCCTCACCACCCCCACTTCCCGTGTCCTCTCCTCTTGGCTCCCTCCTTCCATTCTCCTTTTCCCCCGTCCCCCTCCTCAGCCCCTCTCCCCCCAGCTACCCCTCCTATCAACTTTGATCCTCCCCACCCCCACTTCCTGTGTCCTCTCCCCTTGGCTCTCTCCTTCCATTCTCTTTCCTTTTCCCCCGTCCCCCTCCTCAGCCCCTCTGCCCCCAGCTACACCTCCTATCAACTTTGATCCTCACCACCCCCACTTCCTGTGTCCTCGCCTCTTGGCTCCCTCCTTCCATTCTCTTTCCTTTTCCCCCGTCCCCCTCCTCAGCCCCTCTCCCCCCAGCTACCCCTCCTATCAACTTTGATCCTCCCCACCCCCACTTCCTGTGTCCTCTCCTCTTGGCACCCTCCTTCCCTTCTCTTTCCTTTTCCCCCGTCCCCCTCCTCAGCCCCTCTCCCCCCAGCTACCCCTCCTATCAACTTTGATCCTCCCCACCCCCACTTCCTGTGTCCTCTCCTCTTGGCTCTCTCCTTCCATTCTCTTTCCTTTTCCCCCGTCCACCTCCTCAGCCCCTCTCCCCCCAGCTACCCCTCCTATCAACTTTGATCCTCCCCACCCTCACTTCCTGTGTCCTCTCTTCTTGGCACCCTTCTTCCCTTCTCTTTCCTTTTCCCCCGTCCCCCTCCTCAGCCCCTCTGCCCCCAGCTACCCCTCCTATCAAATTTGATCCTAACCACCCCCACTTCCTGTGTCCTCTCCTCTTGGCACCCTCCTTCCCTTCTCTTTCCTTTTCCCCCGTCCCCCTCCTCAGCCCCTCTGCCCCCAGCTACCCCTCCTATCAACTTTGATCCTCACCACCCCCACTTCCCGTGTCCTCTTTTCTTGGCTCCCTCCTTCCATTCTCTTTCCTTTTCCCCCGTCCCCCTCCTCAGCCCCTCTCCCCCCAGCTACCCCTCCTATCAACTTTGATCCTCCCCACCCCCACTTCCTGTGTCCTCTCCTCTTGGCACCCTCCTTCCCTTCTCTTTCCTTTTCCCCCGTCCCCCTCCTCAGCCCCTCTCCCCCCAGCTACCCCTCCTATCAACTTTGATCCTCCCCACCCCCACTTCCTGTGTCCTCTGTTCTTGGCACCCTCCTTCCCTTCTCTTTCCTTTTCCCCCGTCCCCCTCCTCAGCCCCTCTCCCCCCAGCTACCCCTCCTATCAACTTTGATCCTCCCCACCCCCACTTCCTGTGTCCTCTCCTCTTGGCTCTCTCCTTCCATTCTCTTTCCTTTTCCCCCGTAACCCTCCTCAGCCCCTCTCCAACCAGCTACCCCTCCTATCAACTTTGATCCTCCCCACCCCCACTTCCTGTGTCCTCTCTTCTTGGCACCCTCCTTCCCTTCTCTTTCCTTTTCCCCCGTCCCCCTCCTCAGCCCCTCTGCCCCCAGCTACCCCTCCTATCAACTTTGATCCTAACCACCCCCACTTCCTGTGTCCTCTCCTCTTGGCACCCTCCTTCCCTTCTCTTTCCTTTTCCCCCGTCCCCCTCCTCAGCCCCTCTGCCCCCAGCTACCCCTCCTATCAACTTTGATCCTAACCACCCCCACTTCCCGTGTCCTCTCTTCTTGGCTCCCTCCTTCCATTCTCTTTCCTTTTCCCCCGTCCCCCTCCTCAGCCCCTCTCCCCCCAGCTACCCCTCCTATCAACTTTGATCCTCCCCACCCCCACTTCCTGTGTCCTCTCCTCTTGGCACCCTCCTTTCCTTCTCTTTCCTTTTCCCCCGTCCCCCTCCTCAGCCCCTCTCCCCCCAGCTACCCCTCCTATCAACTTTGATCCTCCCCACCCCCACTTCCTGTGTCCTCTCTTCTTGGCACCCTCCTTCCATTCTCTTTCCTTTTCCCCCGTCCCCCTCCTCAGCCCCTCTGCCCCCAGCTACCCCTCCTATCAACTTTGATCCTCCCCACCCCCACTTCCTGTGTCCTCTCTTCTTGTCACCCTCCTTCCCTTCTCTTTCCTTTTCCCCCGTCCCCCTCCTCAGCCCCTCTGCCCCCAGCTACCCCTCCTATCAACGTTGATCCTCCCCACCCCCACTTCCTGTGTCCTCTCTTCTTGGTACCCTCCTTCCCTTCTCTTTCCTTTTCCCCCGTCCCCCTCCTCAGCCCCTCTGCCCCCAGCTACCCCTCCTATCAACTTTGATCCTCCCCACCCCCACTTCCTGTGTCCTCTCTTCTTGGCACCCTCCTTCCCTTCTCTTTCCTTTTCCCCCGTCCCCCTCCTCAGCCCCTCTCCCCCCAGCTACCCCTCCTATCAACTTTGATCCTCCCCACCCCCACTTCCTGTGTCCTCTCCTCTTGGCTCTCTCCTTCCATTCTCTGTCCTTTTCCCCCGTAACCCTTCTCAGCTCCTCTCCAACCAGCTACCCCTCCTATCAACTTTGATCCTCCCCACCCCCACTTCCTGTGTCCTCTCTTCTTGGCAACCTCCTTCCCTTCTCTTTCCTTTTCCCCCGTCCCCCTCCTCATCCCCTCTGCCCCCAGCTACCCCTCCTATCAACTTTGATCCTCCCCACCCCCACTTCCTGTGTCCTCTTTTCTTGGCACCCTCCTTCCATTCTCTTTCCTTTTCCCCCGTCCCCCTCCTCAGCCCCTCTCCCCCCAGCTACCCCTCCTATCATCTTTGATCCTCCCCACCCCCACTTCCTGTGTCCTCTCCTCTTGGCTCTCTCCTTCCATTCTCTTTCCTTTTCCCTCGTCCCCCTCCTCAGCCCCTCTGCCCCCAGCTACCCCTCCTATCAACTTTGATCCTCCCCACCCCCACTTCCTGTGTCCTCTCTTTTTGGCACCCTCCTTCTCTTTCCTTTTCCCCCGTCCCCCTCCTCAGCCCCTCTCCCCCCAGCTACCCCTCCTATCAAATTTGATCCTCCCCATCCCCACTTCCTGTGTCCTCTCCTCTTGGCTCTCTCCTTCCATTCTCTTTCCTTTTCCCCCGTCCCCCTCCTCAGATCCTCTCCCCCCAGCTACCCCTCCTATCAACTTTGATCCTCCCCACCCCCACTTCCTGTGTCCTCTCTTCTTGGCACCCTCCTTCCCTTCTCTTTCCTTTTCCACCGTCCCCCTCCTCAGCCCCTCTCTGCCCAGCTACCCCTCCTATCAACTTTGATCCTCCCCACCCCCACTTTCTGTCCTCTCCTCTTGGCTCTCTCCTTCCATTCTCTTTCCTTTCCCCCGTAACCCTCCTCAGCCCCTTTCCAACCAGCTACCCCTCCTATCAACTTTGATCCTCCCCACCCCCAGTTCCTGTGTCCTCTCTTCTTGGCACCCTCCTTCCCTTCTCTTTCCTTTTCCCCTGTCCCCCTCCTCAGCCCCTTTTCCCCCAGCTACCCCTCCTATCAACTTTGATCCTAACCACCCCCACTTCCTGTGTCCTCTCCTCTTGGCACCCTCCTTCCCTTCTCTTTCCTTTTCCCCCGTCCCCCTCCTCAGCCCCTCTGCCCCCAGCTCCCCCTCCTATCAACTTTGATCCTCCCCACCCCCACTTCCTGTGTCCTCTCCTCTTGGCTCCCTCCTTCCATTCGCTTTCCTTTTCCCCCGTCCCCCTCCTCAGCCCCTCTCCCCCCAGCTACCCCTCCTATCAACTTTGATCCTCCCCACCCCCACTTCCTGTGTCCTCTCTTCTTGGCACCCTCCTTCCCTTCTCTTTCCTTTTCCCCCATCCCCTTCCTCAGCCCCTCTGCCCCCCGCTACCCCTTCCTATCAACTTTGATCCTCCCCACCCCCACTTCCTGTGTCCTCTCTTCTTGGCACCCTCCTTCCCTTCTCTTTCCTTTTCCCCCGTCCCCCTCCTCAGCCCCTCTCCCCCCAGCTACCCCTCCTATCAACTTTGATCCTCCCCACCCCCACTTCCTGTGTCCTCTCCTCTTGGCTCTCTCTCCTTCCATTCTCTTTCCTTTTCCCCCGTCCCCCTCCTCAGCCCCTCTGCCCCCGGCTACCCCTCCTATCAACTTTGATACTCCCCACCCCCACTTCCTGTGTCCTCCCTTCTTGGCACCCTCCTTACATTCTCTTTCCTTTTCCCCCGTCCCCCTCCTCAGCCCCTCTCCCCCCAGCTACCCCTCCTATCAACTTTGATCCTCCCCACCCCCACTTCCCGTGTCCTCTCCTCTTGGCACCCTCCTTCCCTTCTCTTTCCTTTTCCCCCGTCCCCCTCCTCAGCCCCTCTCCCTCCAGCTACCCCTCCTATCAACTTTGATCCTCCCCACCCCCACTTCCTGTGTCCTCTCTTCTTGGCACCCTCCTTCCCTTCTCTTTCCTTTTCCCCCGTCCCCCTCCTCGGCCCCTCTGCCCCCAGCTACCCCTCCTATCAACTTTGATCCTCCCCACCCCCACTTCCTGTGTCCTCTCTTCTTGGCACCCTCCTTCCCTTCTCTTTTCTTTTCCCCCATCCCCCTCCTCAGCCCCTCTGCCCCCAGCTACACCTCCTATCAACTTTGATCCTCCCCACCCCCACTTCCTGTGTCCTCGCCTCTTGGCTCCCTCCTTCCATTCTCTTTCCTTTTCCCCCGTCCCCCTCCTCAGCCCCTCTCCCCCCAGCTACCCCTCCTATCAACTTTGATTCTCACCACCCCCACTTCCCGTGTCCTCTCCTCTTGGCTCCCTCCTTCCATTCTCTTTCCTTTTCCCCCGTCCCCCTCCTCAGCCCCTCTCCCCCCAGCTACCACTCCTATCAACTTTGATCCTCCCCACCCCCACTTCCTGTGTCCTATCCTCTTGGCTCTCTCCTTCCATTCTCTTTCCTTTTCCCCCGTCCCCCTCCTCAGCCCCTCTGCCCCCAGCTACGCCTCCTATCAACTTTGATCCTCACCACCCCCACTTCCTGTGTCCTCGCCTCTTGGCTCCCTCCTTCCATTCTCTTTCCTTTTCCCCCGTCCCCCTCCTCAGCCCCTCTCCCCCCAGCTACCCCTCCTATCAACTTTGATCCTCCCCACCCCCACTTCCTGTGTCCTCTCCTCTTGGCACCCTCCTTCCCTTCTCTTTCCTTTTCCCCCATCCCCCTCCTCAGCCCCTCTGCCCCCAGCTACTCCTCCTATCAACTTTGATCCTCACCACCCCCACTTCCTGTGTCCTCGCCTCTTGGCTCCCTCCTTCCATTCTCTTTCCTTTTCCCCCGTCCCCCTCCTCAGCCCCTTTCCCCCCAGCTACCCCTCCTATCAACTTTGATCCTCCCCACCCCCACTTCCTGTGTCCTCTCCTCTTGGCACCCTCCTTCCCTTCTCTTTCCTTTTCCCCCGTCCCCCTCCTCAGCCCCTCTCCCCCCAGCTACCCCTCCTATCAACTTTGATCCTCCCCACCCCCACTTCCTGTGTCCTCTCTTCTTGGCACCCTCCTTCCATTCTCTTTCCTTTTCCCCCGTCCCCCTCCTCAGCCCCTCTGCCCCCAGCTACCCCTCCTATCAACTTTGATCCTCCCCACCCCCACTTCCTGTGTCCTCTCCTCTTGGCACCCTCCTTCCCTTCTCTTTCCTTTTCCCCCGTCCCCCTCCTCAGCCCCTCTGCCCCCAGCTACCCCTCCTATCAACTTTGATCCTCCCCACCCCCACTTCCTGTGTCCTCTCTTCTTGGCACCCTCCTTCCATTCTCTTTCCTTTTCCCCCGTCCCCTCTCCCCCCAGCTACCCCTCCAATCAACTTTGATCCTCCCCACCCCCACTTCCTGTGTCCTCTCCTCTCGGCTCTCTCCTTCCATTCTCTTTACTTTTCCCCCGTAACCCTCCTCAGCCCCTCTCCAACCAGCTACCCCTCCTATCAACTTTGATCCTCCCCACCCCCACTTCCTGTGTCCTCTCTTCTTGGCTCCCTCCTTCCAGTCTCTTTCCTTTTCCCCCATCCCCCTCCTCAGCCCCTCTCCCCCCAGCTACCCCTCCTATCAACTATGATCCTCCCCACCCCCACTTCCTGTGTCCTCTCCTCTTGGCTCTCTCCATCCATTCTCTTTCCTTTTCCCCCGTCCCCCTCCTCAGCCCCTCTGCCCCCAGCTACGCCTCCTATCAACTTTGATCCCCACCACCCCCACTTCCCCGTGTCCTCGCCTCTTGGCTCCCTCCTTCCATTCTCTTTCCTTTTCCCCCGTCCCCCTCCTCAGCCCCTCTCCCCCCAGCTACCCCTCCTATCAACTTTGATCCTCCCCACCCCCACTTCCTGTGTCCTCTCCTCTTGGCACCCTCCTTCCCTTCTCTTTCCTTTTCCCCCGTCCCCCTCCTCAGCCCCTCTCCCTCCAGCTACCCCTCCTATCAACTTTGATCCTCCCCACCCCCACTTCCTGTGTCCTCTCTTCTTGGCACCCTCCTTCCCTTCTCTTTCCTTTTCCCCCGTCCCCCTCCTCGGCCCCTCTGCCCCCAGCTACCCCTCCTATCAACTTTGATCCTCCCCACCCCCACTTCCTGTGTCCTCTCTTCTTGGCACCCTCCTTCCCTTCTCTTTCCTTTTCCCCCGTCCCCCTCCTCAGCCCCTCTGCCCCCAGCTACCCCTCCTATCAACTTTGATCCTCCCCACCCCCACTTCCAGTGTCCTCGCCTCTTGGCTCCCTCCTTCCATTCTCTTTCCTTTTCTCCCGTCCCCCTCCTCAGCCCCTCTCCCCCCAGCTACCCCTCCTATCAACTTTGATTCTCACCACCCCCCACTTCCCGTGTCCTCTCCTCTTGGCTCCCTCCTTCCATTCTCTTTCCTTTTCCCCCGTCCCCCTCCTCAGCCCCTCTTCCCCCAGCTACCACTCCTATCAACTTTGATCCTCCCCACCCCCACTTCCTGTGTCCTCTCCTCTTGGCTCTCTCCTTCCATTCTCTTTCCTTTTCCCCCGTCCCCCTCCTCAGCCCCTCTGCCCCCAGCTACGCCTCCTATCAACTTTGATCCTCACCACCCCCACTTCCTGTGTCCTCGCCTCTTGGCTCCCTCCTTCCATTCTCTTTCCTTTTCCCCCGTCCCCCTCCTCAGCCCCTCTCCCCCCAGCTACCCCTCCTATCAACTTTGATCCTCTCCACCCCCACTTCCTGTCTCCTCTCCTCTTGGCACCCTCCTTCCCTTCTCTTTCCTTTTCCCCCATCCCCCTCCTCAGCCCCTCTGCCCCCAGCTACTCCTCCTATCAACTTTGATCCTCACCACCCCCCACTTCCTGTGTCCTCGCCTCTTGGCTCCCTCCTTCCATTCTCTTTCCTTTTCCCCCGTCCCCCTCCTCAGCCCTTTTCCCCCCAGCTACCCCTCCTAACAACTTTGATCCTCCCCACCCCCACTTCCTGTGTCCTCTCCTCTTGGCACCCTCCTTCCCTTCTCTTTCCTTTTCCCCCGTCCCCCTCCTCAGCCCCTCTCCCCCCAGCTACCCCTCCTATCAACTTTGATCCTCCCCACCCCCACTTCCTGTGTCCTCTCTTCTTGGCACCCTCCTTCCATTCTCTTTCCTTTTCCCCCGTCCCCCTCCTCAGCCCCTCTGCCCCCAGCTACCCCTCCTATCAACTTTGATCCTCCCCACCCCCACTTCCTGTGTCCTCTCCTCTTGGCACCCTCCTTCCCTTCTCTTTCTTTTTCCCCCGTCCCCCTCCTCAGCCCCTCTCCCCCCAGCTACCCCTCCTATCAACTTTGATCCTCCCCACCCCCACTTCCTGTGTCCTCTCTTCTTGGCACCCTCCTTCCATTCTCTTTCCTTTTCCCCCGTCCCCTCTCCCCCCAGCTACCCCTCCTATCAACTTTGATCCTCCCCACCCCCACTTCCTGTGTCCTCTCCTCTTGGCTCTCTCCTTCCATTCTCTTTCCTTTTCCCCCGTAACCCTCCTCAGCCCCTCTCCAACCAGCTACCCCTCCTATCAACTTTGATCCTCCCCACCCCCACTTCCTGTGTCCTCTCTTCTTGGCTCCCTCCTTCCATTCTCTTTCCTTTTCCCCCATCCCCCTCCTCAGCCCCTCTCCCCTCAGCTACCCCTCCTATCAACTATGATCCTCCCCACCCCCACTTCCTGTGTCCTCTCCTCTTGGCTCTCTCCATCCATTCTCTTTCCTTTTCCCCCGTCCCCCTCCTCAGCCCCTCTGCCCCCAGCTACGCCTCCTATCAACTTTGATCCCCACCACCCCCACTTCCCCGTGTCCTCGCCTCTTGGCTCCCTCCTTCCATTCTCTTTCCTTTTCCCCCGTCCCCCTCCTCAGCCCCTCTCCCCCCAGCTACCCCTCCTATCAACTTTGATCCTCCCCACCCCCACTTCCTGTGTCCTCTCCTCTTGGCACCCTCCTTCCCTTCTCTTTCCTTTTCCCCCGTCCCCCTCCTCAGCCCCTCTCCCTCCAGCTACCCCTCCTATCAACTTTGATCCTCCCCACCCCCACTTCCTGTGTCCTCTCTTCTTGGCACCCTCCTTCCCTTCTCTTTCCTTTTCCCCCGTCCCCCTCCTCGGCCCCTCTGCCCCCAGCTACCCCTCCTATCAACTTTGATCCTCCCCACCCCCACTTCCTGTGTCCTCTCTTCTTGGCACCCTCCTTCCCTTCTCTTTCCTTTTCCCCCGTCCCACTCCTCAGCCCCTCTGCCCCCAGCTACCCCTCCTATCAACTTTGATCCTCCCCACCCCCACTTCCAGTGTCCTCGCCTCTTGGCTCCCTCCTTCCATTCTCTTTCCTTTTCCCCCGTCCCCCTCCTCAGCCCCTCTCCCCCCAGCTACCCCTCCTATCAACTTTGATTCTCACCGCCCCCACTTCCCGTGTCCTCTCCTCTTGGCTCCCTCCTTCCATTATCTTTCCTTTTCCCCCGTCCCCCTCCTCAGCCCCTCTCCCCCCAGCTACCACTCCTATCAACTTTGGTCCTCCCCACCCCCACTTCCTGTGTCCTCTCCTCTTGGCTCTCTCCTTCCATTCTCTTTCCTTTTCCCCCGTCCCCCTCCTCAGCCCCTCTGCCCCCAGCTACGCCTCCTATCAACTTTGATCCTCACCACCCCCCACTTCCTGTGTCCTCGCCTCTTGGCTCCCTCCTTCCATTCTCTTTCCTTTTCCCCTGTCCCCCTCCTCAGCCCCTCTCCCCCAGCTACCCCTCCTATCAACTTTGATCCTCCCCACCCCCACTTCCTGTGTCCTCTCCTCTTGGCACCCTCCTTCCCTTCTCTTTCCTTTTCCCCCGTCCCCCTCCTCAGCCCCTCTGCCCCCAGCTACTCCTCCTATCAACTTTGATCCTCACCACCCCCACTTCCTGTGTCCTCGCCTCTTGGCTCCCTCCTTCCATTCTCTTTCCTTTTCCCTCGTCCCCCTCCTCAGCCCCTTTCCCCCCAGCTACCCCTCCTATCAACTTTGATCCTAACCACCCCCACTTCCTGTGTCCTCTCCTCTTGGCACCTTTCTTCCCTTCTCTTTCCTTTTCCCCCGTCCCCCTCCTCAGCCCCTCTGCCACCAGCTACCCCTCCTATCAAGTTTGATCCTCACCACCCCCACTTCCCGTGTCCTCTCCTCTTGGCTCCCTCCTTCCATTCTCTTTCCTTTTCCCCCGTCCCCCTCCTCAGCCCCTCTCCCCCCAGCTACCCCTCCTATCAACTTTGATCCTCCCCACCCCCACTTCCTGTGTCCTCTCCTCTTGGCTCTCTCCTTCCATTCTCTTTTCTTTTCCCCCGTCCCCCTCCTCAGCCCCTCTGCCCCCAGCTACGCCTCCTATCAACTTTGATCCTCACCACCCCCACTTCCCCGTGTCCTCGCCTCTTGGCTCCCTCCTTCCATTCTCCTTCCTTTTTCCCCGTCCCCCTCCTCAGCCCCTCTCCCCCCAGCTACCCCTCCTATCAACTTTGATCCTCCCCACCCCCACTTCCCGTGTCCTCTCCTCTTGGCTCCCTCCTTCCATTCTCTTTCCTTTTCCCCCGTCCCCCTCCTCAGCCCCTTTCCCCCCAGCTACCCCTCCTATCAACTTTGATCCTAACCACCCCCACTTCCTGTGTCCTCTCCTCTTGGCACCCTCCTTCCATTCACTTTCCTTTTCCCCTGTCCCCCTCCTCAGCCCCTCTCCCCCCAGCTACCCCTCCTATCAACTTTGATCCTCACCACCCCCACTTCCTGTGTCCTCGCCTCTTGGCTCCCTCCTTCCATTCTCTTTCCTTTTCCCCCGTCCCCCTCCTCAGCCCCTCTCCCCCCAGCTACCCCTCCTATCAACTTTGATCCTCCCCACCCCCACTTCCTGCGTCCTCTCCTCTTGGCTCTCTCCTTCCATTCTCTTTCCTTTTCCCCCGTCCCCCTCCTCAGCCCCTCTGCCCCCAGCTACGCCTCCTATCAACTTTGATCCTCACCACCCCCACTTCCTTTGTCCTCTCCTCTTGGCTCTCTCCTTCCATTCTCTTTCCTTTTCCCCCGTCCCCCTCCTCAGCCCCTCTCCCCCCAGCTACCCCTCCTATCAACTTTGATCCTCCCCACCCCCACTTCCTGTGTCCTCTCTTCTTGGCACCCTCCTTCCATTCTCTTTCCTTTTCCCCTGTCCCCCTCCTCAGCCCCTCTCCCCCCAGCTACCCCTCCTATCAACTTTGATCCTCACCACCCCCACTTCCTGTGTCCTCTCACCTTGGCACCCTCCTTCCCTTCTCTTTCCTTTTCCCCCGTGCCCCTCCTCAGCCCCTCTCCCCCCAGCTACCCCTCCTATCAACTTTGATCCTCCCCACCCCCACTTCCTGTGTCCTCGCCTCTTGGCTCCCTCCTTCCATTCTCTTTCCTTTTCCCCTGTCCCCCTCCTCAGCCCCTCTCCCCCCAGCTACCCCTCCTATCAACTTTGATCCTCCCCACCCCCACTTCCTGTGTCCTCTCCTCTTGGCACCCTCCTTCCCTTCTCTTTCCTTTTCCCCCGTCCCCCTCCTCAGCCCCTCTGCCCCCTGCTACTCCTCCTATCAACTTTGATCCTCACCACCCCCACTTCCTGTGTCCTCGCCTCTTGGCTCCCTCCTTCCATTCTCTTTCCTTTTCCCCCGTCCCCCTCCTCAGCCCCTTTCCCCCCAGCTACCCCTCCTATCAACTTTGATCCTAACCACCCCCACTTCCTGTGTCCTCTCCTCTTGGCACCCTCCTTCCCTTCTCTTTCCTTTTCCCCCGTCCCCCTCCTCAGCCCCTCTGCCACCAGCTACCCCTCCTATCAACTTTGATCCTCACCACCCCCACTTCCCGTGTCCACTCCTCTTGGCTCCCTCCTTCCATTCTCTTTCCTTTTCCCCCGTCCCCCTCCTCAGCCCCTCTCCCCGCAGCTACCCCTCCTATCAACTTTGATCCTCCCCACCCCCACTTCCTGTGTCCTCTCCTCTTGGCTCTCTCCTTCCATTCTCTTTCCTTTTCCCCCGTCCCCCTCCTCAGCCCCTCTGCCCCCAGCTACGCCTCCTATCAACTTTGATCCTCACCACCCCCACTTCCCCGTGTCCTCGCCTCTTGGCTCCCTCCTTCCATTCTCCTTCCTTTTCCCCCGTCCCCCTCCTCAGCCCCTCTCCCCCCAGCTACCCCTCCTATCAACTTTGATCCTCCCCACCCCCACTTCCCGTGTCCTCTCCTCTTGGCTCCCTCCTTCCATTCTCTTTCCTTTTCCCCCGTCCCCCTCCTCAGCCCCTTTCCCCCCAGCTACCCCTCCTATCAACTTTGATCCTAACCACCCCCACTTCCTGTGTCCTCTCCTCTTGGCACCCTCCTTCCATTCTCTTTCCTTTTCCCCTGTCCCCCTCCTCAGCCCCTCTCCCCCCAGCTACCCCTCCTATCAACTTTGATCCTCACCACCCCCACTTCCTGTGTCCTCGCCTCTTGGCTCCCTCCTTCCATTCTCTTTCCTTTTCCCCCGTCCCCCTCCTCAGCCCCTCTCCCCCCAGCTACCCCTCCTATCAACTTTGATCCTCCCCACCCCCACTTCCTGTGTCCTCTCCTCTTGGCTCTCTCCTTCCATTCACTTTCCTTTTCCCCCGTCCCCCTCCTCAGCCCCTCTGCCCCCAGCTACGCCTCCTATCAACTTTGATTTTCACCACCCCCACTTCCTTTGTCCTCTCCTCTTGGCTCTCTCCTTCCATTCTCTTTCCTTTTCCCCCGTCCCCCTCCTCAGCCCCTCTCCCCCCAGCTACCCCTCCTATCAACTTTGATCCTCCCCACCCCCACTTCCTGTGTCCTCTCTTCTTGGCACCCTCCTCCCATTCTCTTTCCTTTTCCGCTGTCCCCCTCCTCAGCCCCTCTCCCCCCAGCTACCCCTCCTATCAACTTTGATCCTCACCACCCCCACTTCCTGTGTCCTCTCCTCTTGGCACCCTCCTTCCCTTCTCTTTCCTTTTCCCCCGTGCCCCTCCTCAGCCCCTCTCCCCCCAGCTACCCCTCCTATCAACTTTGATCCTCCCCACCCCCACTTCCTGTGTCCTCTCCTCTTGGCTCCCTCCTTCCATTCTCTTTCCTTTTCCCCCGTCCCCCTCCTCAGCCCCTTTCCCCCCAGCTACCCCTCCTATCAACTTTGATCCTAACCACCCCCACTTCCTGTGTCCTCTCCTCTTGGCACCCTCCTTCCATTCTCTTTCCTTTTCCCCTGTCCCCCTCCTCAGCCCCTCTCCCCCCAGCTACCCCTACTATCAACTTTGATCCTCCCCACCCCCACTTCCTGTGTCCTCTCTTCTTGGCTCCCTCCTTCCATTCTCTTTCCTTTTCCCCCGTCCCCCTCCTCAGCCCCTCTCCCCCCAGCTACCCCTCCTATCAACTTTGATCCTCCCCACCCCCACTTCCTGTGTCCTCTCCTCTTGGCACCCTCCTTCCATTCTCTTTCCTTTTCCCCCGTCCCCCTCCTCAGCCCCTCTGCCCCCAGCTACTCCTCCTATCAACTTTGATCCTCACCACCCCCACTTCCTGTGTCCTCGCCTCTTGGCTCCCTCCTTCCATTCTCTTTCCTTTTCCCCCGTCCCCCTCCTCAGCCCCTCTGCCCCCAGCTACCCCTCCTATCAACTTTGATCCTCCCCACCCCCACTTCCAGTGTCCTCGCCTCTTGGCTCCCTCCTTCCATTCTCTTTCCTTTTCCCCCGTCCCCCTCCTCAGCCCCTCTCCCCCCAGCTACCCCTCCTATCAACTTTGATTCTCACCACCCCCACTTCCCGTGTCCTCTCCTCTTGGCTCCCTCCTTCCATTCTCTTTCCTTTTCCCCCGTCCCCCTCCTCAGCCCCTCTTCCCCCAGCTACCACTCCTATCAACTTTGATCCTCCCCACCCCCACTTCCTGTGTCCTCTCCTCTTGGCTCTCTCCTTCCATTCTCTTTCCTTTTCCCCCGTCCCCCTCCTCAGCCCCTCTGCCCCCAGCTACGCCTCCTATCAACTTTGATCCTCACCACCCCCACTTCCTGTGTCCTCGCCTCTTGGCTCCCTAATTCCATTCTCTTTCCTTTTCCCCCGTCCCCCTCCTCAGCCCCTCTCCCCCCAGCTACCCCTCCTATCAACTTTGATCCTCTCCACCCCCACTTCCTGTGTCCTCTCCTCTTGGCACCCTCCTTCCCTTCTCTTTCCTTTTCCCCCATCCCCCTCCTCAGCCCCTCTGCCCCCAGCTACTCCTCCTATCAACTTTGATCCTCACCACCCCCACTTCCTGTGTCCTCGCCTCTTGGCTCCCTCCTTCCATTCTCTTTCCTTTTCCCCCGTCCCCCTCCTCAGCCCCTTTCCCCCCAGCTACCCCTCCTATCAACTTTGATCCTCCCCACCCCCACTTCCTGTGTCCTCTCCTCTTGGCACCCTCCTTCCCTTCTCTTTCCTTTTCCCCCGTCCCCCTCCTCAGCCCCTCTCCCCCCAGCTACTCCTCCTATCAACTTTGATCCTCCCCACCCCCACTTCCTGTGTCCTCTCTTCTTGGCACCCTCCTTCCGTTCTCTTTCCTTTTCCCCCGTCCCCCTCCTCAGCCCCTCTGCCCCCAGCTACCCCTCCTATCAACTTTGATCCTCCCCACCCCCACTTCCTGTGTCCTCTCCTCTTGGCACCCTCCTTCCCTTCTCTTTCTTTTTCCCCCGTCCCCCTCCTCAGCCCCTCTGCCCCCAGCTACCCCTCCTATCAACTTTGATCCTCCCCACCCCCACTTCCTGTGTCCTCTCTTCTTGGCACCCTCCTTCCATTCTCTTTCCTTTTCCCCCGTCCCCTCTCCCCCCAGCTACCCCTCCTATCAACTTTGATCCTCCCCACCCCCACTTCCTGTGTCCTCTCCTCTTGGCTCTCTCCTTCCATTCTCTTTCCTTTTCCCCCGTAACCCTCCTCAGCCCCTCTCCAACCAGCTACCCCTCCTATCAACTTTGATCCTCCCCACCCCCACTTCCTGTGTCCTCTCTTCTTGGCTCCCTCCTTCCATTCTCTTTCCTTTTCCCCCATCCCCCTCCTCAGCCCCTCTCCCCCCAGCTACCCCTCCTATCAACTATGATCCTCCCCACCCCCACTTCCTGTGTCCTCTCCTCTTGGCTCTCTCCATCCATTCTCTTTCCTTTTCCCCCGTCCCCCTCCTCAGCCCCTCTGCCCCCAGCTACACCTCCTATCAACTTTGATCCCCACCACCCCCACTTCCCCGTGTCCTCGCCTCTTGGCTCCCTCCTTCCATTCTCTTTCCTTTTCCCCCGTCCCCCTCCTCAGCCCCTCTCCCCCCAGCTACCCCTCCTATCAACTTTGATCCTCCCCACCCCCACTTCCTGTGTCCTCTCCTCTTGGCACCCTCCTTCCCTTCTCTTTCCTTTTCCCCCGTCCCCCTCCTCAGCCCCTCTCCCTCCAGCTACCCCTCCTATCAACTTTGATCCTCCCCACCCCCACTTCCTGTGTCCTCTCTTCTTGGCACCCTCCTTCCCTTCTCTTTCCTTTTCCCCCGTCCCCCTCCTCGGCCCCTCTGCCCCCAGCTACCCCTCCTATCAACTTTGATCCTCCCCACCCCCACTTCCTGTGTCCTCTCTTCTTGGCACCCTCCTTCCCTTCTCTTTCCTTTTCCCCCGTCCCACTCCTCAGCCCCTCTGCCCCCAGCTACCCCTCCTATCAACTTTGATCCTCCCCACCCCCACTTCCAGTGTCCTCGCCTCTTGGCTCCCTCCTTCCATTCTCTTTCCTTTTCCCCCGTCCCCCTCCTCAGCCCCTCTCCCCCCAGCTACCCCTCCTATCAACTTTGATTCTCACCGCCCCCACTTCCCGTGTCCTCTCCTCTTGGCTCCCTCCTTCCATTATCTTTCCTTTTCCCCTGTCCCCCTCCTCAGCCCCTCTCCCCCCAGCTACCACTCCTATCAACTTTGGTCCTCCCCACCCCCACTTCCTGTGTCCTCTCCTCTTGGCTCTCTCCTTCCATTCTCTTTCCTTTTCCCCCGTCCCCCTCCTCAGCCCCTCTGCCCCCAGCTACGCCTCCTATCAACTTTGATCCTCACCACCCCCACTTCCTGTGTCCTCGCCTCTTGGCTCCCTCCTTCCATTCTCTTTCCTTTTCCCCTGTCCCCCTCCTCAGCCCCTCTCCCCCCAGCTACCCCTCCTATCAACTTTGATCCTCCCCACCCCCACTTCCTGTGTCCTCTCCTCTTGGCACCCTCCTTCCCTTCTCTTTCCTTTTCCCCCGTCCCCCTCCTCAGCCCCTCTGCCCCCAGCTACTCCTCCTATCAACTTTGATCCTCACCACCCCCACTTCCTGTGTCCTCGCCTCTTGGCTCCCTCCTTCCATTCTCTTTCCTTTTCCCCCGTCCCCCTCCTCAGCCCCTTTCCCCCCAGCTACCCCTCCTATCAACTTTGATCCTAACCACCCCCACTTCCTGTGTCCTCTCCTCTTGGCACCTTTCTTCCCTTCTCTTTCCTTTTCCCCCGTCCCCCTCCTCAGCCCCTCTGCCACCAGCTACCCCTCCTATCAAGTTTGATCCTCACCACCCCCACTTCCCGTGTCCTCTCCTCTTGGCTCCCTCCTTCCATTCTCTTTCCTTTTCCCCCGTCCCCCTCCTCAGCCCCTCTCCCCCCAGCTACCCCTCCTATCAACTTTGATCCTCCCCACCCCCACTTCCTGTGTCCTCTCCTCTTGGCTCTCTCCTTCCATTCTCTTTTCTTTTCCCCCGTCCCCCTCCTCAGCCCCTCTGCCCCCAGCTACGCCTCCTATCAACTTTGATCCTCACCACCCCCACTTCCCCGTGTCCTCGCCTCTTGGCTCCCTCCTTCCATTCTCCTTCCTTTTTCCCCGTCCCCCTCCTCAGCCCCTCTCCCCCCAGCTACCCCTCCTATCAACTTTGATCCTCCCCACCCCCACTTCCCGTGTCCTCTCCTCTTGGCTCCCTCCTTCCATTCTCTTTCCTTTTCCCCCGTCCCCCTCCTCAGCCCCTTTCCCCCCAGCTACCCCTCCTATCAACTTTGATCCTAACCACCCCCACTTCCTGTGTCCTCTCCTCTTGGCACCCTCCTTCCATTCTCTTTCCTTTTCCCCTGTCCCCCTCCTCAGCCCCTCTCCCCCCAGCTACCCCTCCTATCAACTTTGATCCTCACCACCCCCACTTCCTGTGTCCTCGCCTCTTGGCTCCCTCCTTCCATTCTCTTTCCTTTTCCCCCGTCCCCCTCCTCAGCCCCTCTCCCCCCAGCTACCCCTCCTATCAACTTTGATCCTCCCCACCCCCACTTCCTGTGTCCTCTCCTCTTGGCTCTCTCCTTCCATTCTCTTTCCTTTTCCCCCGTCCCCCTCCTCAGCCCCTCTGCCCCCAGCTACGCCTCCTATCAACATTGATCCTCACCACCCCCACTTCCTTTGTCCTCTCCTCTTGGCTCTCTCCTTCCATTCTCTTTCCTTTTCCCCCGTCCCCCTCCTCAGCCCCTCTCCCCCCAGCTACCCCTCCTATCAACTTTGATCCTCCCCACCCCCACTTCCTGTGTCCTCTCTTCTTGGCACCCTCCTTCCATTCTCTTTCCTTTTCCCCTGTCCCCCTCCTCAGCCCCTCTCCCCCCAGCTACCCCTCCTATCAACTTTGATCCTCACCACCCCCACTTCCTGTGTCCTCTCACCTTGGCACCCTCCTTCCCTTCTCTTTCCTTTTCCCCCTGCCCCTCCTCAGCCCCTCTCCCCCCAGCTACCCCTCCTATCAACTTTGATCCTCCCCACCCCCACTTCCTGTGTCCTCGCCTCTTGGCTCCCTCCTTCCATTCTCTTTCCTTTTCCCCTGTCCCCCTCCTCAGCCCCTCTCCCCCCAGCTACCCCTCCTATCAACTTTGATCCTCCCCACCCCCACTTCCTGTGTCCTCTCCTCTTGGCACCCTCCTTCCCTTCTCTTTCCTCTTCCCCCGTCCCCCTCCTCAGCCCCTCTGCCCCCTGCTACTCCTCCTATCAACTTTGATCCTCACCACCCCCACTTCCTGTGTCCTCGCCTCTTGGCTCCCTCCTTCCATTCTCTTTCCTTTTCCCCCGTCCCCCTCCTCAGCCCCTTTCCCCCCAGCTACCCCTCCTATCAACTTTGATCCTAACCACCCCCACTTCCTGTGTCCTCTCCTCTTGGCACCCTCCTTCCCTTCTCTTTCCTTTTCCCCTGTCCCCCTCCTCAGCCCCTCTGCCACCAGCTACCCCTCCTATCAACTTTGATCCTCACCACCCCCACTTCCCGTGTCCACTCCTCTTGGCTCCCTCCTTCCATTGTCTTTCCTTTTCCCCCGTCCCCCTCCTCAGCCCCTCTCCCCGCAGCTACCCCTCCTATCAACTTTGATCCTCCCCACCCCCACTTCCTGTGTCCTCTCCTCTTGGCTCTCTCCTTCCATTCTCTTTCCTTTTCCCCCGTCCCCCTCCTCAGCCCCTCTGCCCCCAGCTACGCCTCCTATCAACTTTGATCCTCACCACCCCCACTTCCCCGTGTCCTCGCCTCTTGGCTCCCTCCTTCCATTCTCCTTCCTTTTCCCCCGTCCCCCTCCTCAGCCCCTCTCCCCCCAGCTACCCCTCCTATCAACTTTGATCCTCCCCACCCCCACTTCCCGTGTCCTCTCCTCTTGGCTCCCTCCTTCCATTCTCTTTCCTTTTCCCCCGTCCCCCTCCTCAGCCCCTTTCAGCCCAGCTACCCCTCCTATCAACTTTGATCCTAACCACCCCCACTTCCTGTGTCCTCTCCTCTTGGCACCCTCCTTCCATTCTCTTTCCTTTTCCCCTGTCCCCCTCCTCAGCCCCTCTCCCCCCAGCTACCCCTCCTATCAACTTTGATCCTCACCACCCCCACTTCCTGTGTCCTCGCCTCTTGGCTCCCTCCTTCCATTCTCTTTCCTTTTCCCCCGTCCCCCTCCTCAGCCCCTCTCCCCCCAGCTACCCCTCCTATCAACTTTGATCCTCCCCACCCCCACTTCCTGTGTCCTCTCCTCTTGGCTCTCTCCTTCCATTCTCTTTCCTTTTCCCCCGTCCCCCTCCTCAGCCCCTCTGCCCCCAGCTACGCCTCCTATCAACTTTGATCCTCACCACCCCCACTTCCTTTGTCCTCTCCTCTTGGCTCTCTCCTTCCATTCTCTTTCCTTTTCCCCCGTCCCCCTCCTCAGCCCCTCTCCCCCCAGCTACCCCTCCTATCAACTTTGATCCTCCCCACCCCCACTTCCTGTGTCCTCTCTTCTTGGCACCCTCCTCCCATTCTCTTTCCTTTTCCGCTGTCCCCCTCCTCAGCCCCTCTCCCCCCAGCTACCCCTCCTATCAACTTTGATCCTCACCACCCCCACTTCCTGTGTCCTCTCCTCTTGGCACCCTCCTTCCCTTCTCTTTCCTTTTCCCCCGTGCCCCTCCTCAGCCCCTCTCCCCCCAGCTACCCCTCCTATCAACTTTGATCCTCCCCATCCCCACTTCCTGTGTCCTCTCCTCTTGGCTCCCTCCTTCCATTCTCTTTCCTTTTCCCCCATCCCCCTCCTCAGCCCCTTTCCCCCCAGCTACCCCTCCTATCAACTTTGATCCTAACCACCCCCACTTCCTGTGTCCTCTCCTCTTGGCACCCTCCTTCCATTCTCTTTCCTTTTCCCCTGTCCCCCTCCTCAGCCCCTCTCCCCCCAGCTACCCCTACTATCAACTTTGATCCTCCCCACCCCCACTTCCTGTGTCCTCTCTTCTTGGCTCCCTCCTTCCATTCTCTTTCCTTTTCCCCCGTCCCCCTCCTCAGCCCCTCTCCCCCCAGCTACCCCTCCTATCAACTTTGATCCTCCCCACCCCCACTTCCTGTGTCCTCTCCTCTTGGCACCCTCCTTCCATTCTCTTTCCTTTTCCCCCGTCCCCCTCCTCAGCCCCTCTGCCCCCAGCTACTCCTCCTATCAACTTTGATCCTCACCACCCCCACTTCCTGTGTCCTCGCCTCTTGGCTCCCTCCTTCCATTCTCTTTCCTTTTCCCCCGTCCCCCTCCTCAGCCCCTTTCCCCCCAGCTACCCCTCCTATCAACTTTGATCCTAACCACCCCCACTTCCTGTGTCCTCTCCTCTTGGCACCCTCCTTCCCTTCTCTTTCCTTTTCCCCCGTCCCCCTCCTCAGCCCCTCTGCCACCAGCTACCCCTCCTATCAACTTTGATCCTCACCACCCCCACTTCCCGTGTCCTCTCCTCTTGGCTCCCTCCTTCCATTCTCTTTCCTTTTCCCCCGTCCCCCTCCTCAGCCCCTCTCCCCCCAGCTACCCTTCCTATCAACTTTGATCCTCCCCGCCCCCACTTCCTGTGTCCTCTCCTCTTGGCTCTCTCCTTCCATTCTCTTTCCTTTTCCCCCGTCCCCCTCCTCAGCCCCTCTGCCCCCAGCTACGCCTCCTATCAACTTTGATCCTCACCACCCCCACTTCCCCGTGTCCTCGCCTCTTGGCTCCCTCCTTCCATTCTGCTTCCTTTTCCCCCGTCCCCCTCCTCAGCCCCTCTCCCCCCAGCTACCCCTCCTATCAACTTTGATCCTCCCCACCCCCACTTCCCGTGTCCTCTCCTCTTGGCTCCCTCCTTCCATTCTCTTTCCTTTTCCCCCGTCCCCCTCCTCAGCCCCTTTCCCCCCAGCTACCCCTCCTATCAACTTTGATCCTAACCACCCCCACTTCCTGTGTCCTCTCCTCTTGGCACCCTCCTTCCATTCTCTTTCCTTTTCCCCTGTCCCCCTCCTCAGCCCCTCTCCCCCCAGCTACCCCTCCTATCAACTTTGATCCTCACCAACCCCACTTCCTGTGTCCTCGCCTCTTGGCTCCCTCCTTCCATTCTCTTTCCTTTTCCCCCGTCCCCCTATTCAGCCCCTCTCCCCCCAGCTACCCCTCCTATCAACTTTGATCCTCCACACCCCCACTTCCTGTGTCCTCTCCTCTTGGCTCTCTCCTTCCATTCTCTTTCCTTTTCCCCCGTCCCTCTCCTCAGCCCCTCTGCCCCCAGCTACGCCTCCTATCAACTTTGATCCTCACCACCCCCACTTCCAGTGTCCTCGCCTCTTGGCTCCCTCCTTCCATTCTCTTTCCTTTTCCCCCGTCCCCCTCCTCAGCCCCTCTCCCCCCAGCTACCCCTCCTATCAACTTTGATCCTCCCCACCCCCACTTCCTGTGTCCTCTCCTCTTGGCTCTCTCCTTCCATTCTCTTTCCTTTTCCCCCGTCCCCCTCCTCAGCCCCTCTGCCCCCAGCTACGCCTCCTATCAACTTTGATCCTCACCACCCCCACTTCCTTTGTCCTCTCCTCTTGGCTCTCTCCTTCCATTCTCTTTCCTTTTCCCCCGTCCCCCTCCTCAGCCCCTCTCCCCCCAGCTACCCCTCCTATCAACTTTGATCCTCCCCACCCCCACTTCCTGTGTCCTCTCTTCTTGGCACCCTCCTTCCATTCTCTTTCCTTTTCCCCTGTCCCCCTCCTCAGCCCCTCTCCCCCCAGCTACCCCTCCTATCAACTTTGATCCTCACCACCCCCACTTCCTGTGTCCTCTCCTCTTGGCACCCTCCTTCCCTTCTCTTTCCTTTTCCCCCGTGCCCCTCCTCAGCCCCTCTCACCCCAGCTACCCCTCCTATCAACTTTGATCCTCCCCACCCCCACTTCCTGTGTCCTCTCCTCTTGGCTCTCTCCTTCCATTCTCTTTCCTTTTCCCCTGTCCCCCTCCTCAGCCCCTCTCCCCCCAGCTACCCCTCCTATCAACTTTGATCCTCACCACCCCCACTTCCTGTGTCCTCTCCTCTTGGCACCCTCCTTCCCTTCTCTTTCCTTTTCCCCCGTCCCCCTCCTCAGCCCCTCTGCCCCCAGCTACGCCTCCTATCAACTTTGATCCTCACCACCCCCACTTCCTTTGTCCTCTCCTCTTGGCTCTCTCCTTCCATTCTCTTTCCTTTTCCCCCGTCCCCCTCCTCAGCCCCTCTCCCCCCAGCTACCCCTCCTATCAACTTTGATCCTCCCCACCCCCACTTCCTGTGTCCTCTCTTCTTGGCTCCCTCCTTCCATTCTCTTTCCTTTTCCCCCATCCCCCTCCTCAGCCCCTCTCCCCCCAGCTACCCCTCCTATCAACTTTGATCCTCCCCACCCCCACTTCCTGTGTCCTCTCCTCTTGGCTCTCTCCTTCCATTCTCTTTCCTTTTCCCCCGTCCCCCTCCTCAGCCCCTCTGCCCCCAGCTACGCCTCCTATCAACTTTGATCCCCACCACCCCCACTTCCCCGTGTCCTCGCCTCTTGGCTCCCTCCTTCCATTCTCTTTCCTTTTCCCCCGTCCCCCTCCTCAGCCCCTCTCCCCCCAGCTACCCCTCCTATCAACTTTGATCCTCCCCACCCCCACTTCCTGTGTCCTCTCCTCTTGGCACCCTCCTTCCCTTCTCTTTCCTTTTCCCCCGTCCCCCTCCTCAGCCCCTCTCCCTCCAGCTACCCCTCCTATCAACTTTGATCCTCCCCACCCCCACTTCCTGTGTCCTCTCTTCTTGGCACCCTCCTTCCCTTCTCTTTCCTTTTCCCCCGTCCCCCTCCTCG
This sequence comes from Schistocerca gregaria, assembly GCF_023897955.1. NCBI lineage: Eukaryota > Metazoa > Arthropoda > Insecta > Orthoptera > Acrididae > Schistocerca > Schistocerca gregaria. Next base: position 85,724,557 of record NC_064928.1, read on the forward strand.
GCCCCTCTGCCCCCAGCTACCCCTCCTATCAACTTTGATCCTCCCCACCCCCACTTCCTGTGTCCTCTCTTCTTGGCACCCTCCTTCCCTTCTCTTTCCTTTTCCCCCGTCCCCCTCCTCAGCCCCTCTGCCCCCAGCTACCCCTCCTATCAACTTTGATCCTCCCCACCCCCACTTCCAGTGTTCTCGCCTCTTGGCTCCCTCCTTCCATTCTCTTTCCTTTTCCCCCGTCCCCCTCCTCAGCCCCTCTCCCCCCAGCTAGACCTCCTATCAACTTTGATTCTCACCGCCCCCACTTCCCGTGTCCTCTCCTCTTGGCTCCCTCCTTCCATTCTCTTTCCTTTTCCCCCGTCCCCCTCCTCAGCCCCTCTCCCCCAAGCTACCACTCCTATCAACTTTGATCCTCCCCACCCCCACTTCCTGTGTCCTCTCCTCTTGGCTCTCTCCTTCCATTCTCTTTCCTTTTCCCCCGTCCCCCTCCTCAGCCCCTCTGCCCCCAGCTACGCCTCCTATCAACTTTGATCCTCACCACCCCCACTTCCTGTGTCCTCGCCTCTTGGCTCCCTCCTTCCATTCTCTTTCCTTTTCCCCTGTCCCCCTCCTCAGCCCCTCTCCCCCCAGCTACCCCTCCTATCAACTTTGATCCTCCCCACCCCCACTTCCTGTGTCCTCTCCTCTTGGCACCCTCTTTCCCTTCTCTTTCCTTTTCCCCCGTCCCCCTCCTCAGCCCCTCTGCCCCCAGCTACTCCTCCTATCAACTTTGATCCTCACCACCCCCACTTCCTGTGTCCTCGCCTCTTGGCTCCCTCCTTCCATTCTCTTTCCTTTTCCCCCGTCCCCCTCCTCAGCCCCTTTCCCCCCAGCTACCCCTCCTATCAACTTTGATCCTAACCACCCCCACATCCTGTGTCCTCTCCTCTTGGCACCCTCCTTCCCTTCTCTTTCCATTTCCCCCGTCCCCCTCCTCAGCCCCTCTGCCACCAGCTACCCCTCCTATCAACTTTGATCCTCACCACCCCCACTTCCCGTGTCCTCTCCTCTTGGCTCCCTCCTTCCATTCTCTTTCCTTTTCCCCCGTCCCCCTCCTCAGCCCCTCTCCCCCCAGCTACCCCTCCTATCAACTTTGATCCTCCCCACCCCCACTTCCTGTGTCCTCTCCTCTTGGCTCTCTCCTTCCATTCTCTTTCCTTTTCCCCCGTCCCCCTCCTCAGCCCCTTTCCCCCCAGCTACCCCTCCTATCAACTTTGATCCTAACCACCCCCACTTCCTGTGTCCTCTCCTCTTGGCACCCTCCTTCCCTTCTCTTTCCTTTTCTCCCGTGCCCCTCCTCAGCCCCTCTCCCCCCAGCTACCCCTCCTATCAACTTTGATCCTCACCACCCCCACTTCCCCGTGTCCTCGCCTCTTGGCTCCCTCCTTCCATTCTCCTTCCTTTTCCCCCGTCCCCCTCCTCAGCCCCTCTCCCCCCAGCTACCCCTCCTATCAACTTTGATCCTCCCCACCCCCACTTCCCGTGTCCTCTCCTCTTGGCTCCCTCCTTCCATTCTCTTTCCTTTTCCCCCGTCCCCCTCCTCAGCCCCTTTCCCCCCAGCTACCCCTCCTATCAACTTTGATCCTAACCACCCCCACTTCCTGTGTCCTCTCCTCTTGGCACCCTCCTTCCATTCTCTTTCCTTTTCCCCTGTCCCCCTCCTCAGCCCCTCTCCCCCCAGCTACCCCTCCTATCAACTTTGATCCTCACCACCCCCACTTCCTGTGTCCTCGCCTCTTGGCTCCCTCCTTCCATTCTCTTTCCTTTTCCCCCGTCCCCCTCCTCAGCCCCTCTCCCCCCAGCTACCCCTCCTATCAACTTTGATCCTCCCCACCCCCACTTCCTGTGTCCTCTCCTCTTGGCTCTCTCCTTCCATTCTCTTTCCTTTTCCCCCGTCCCCCTCCTCAGCCCCTCTGCCCCCAGCTACGCCTCCTATCAACTTTGATCCTCACCACCCCCACTTCCTTTGTCCTCTCCTCTTGGCTCTCTCCTTCCATTCTCTTTCCTTTTCCCCCGTCCCCCTCCTCAGCCCCTCTCCCCCCAGCTACCCCTCCTATCAACTTTGATCCTCCCCACCCCCACTTCCTGTGTCCTCTCTTCTTGGCACCCTCCTTCCATTCTCTTTCCTTTTCCCCTGTCCCCCTCCTCAGCCCCTCTCCCCCCAGCTACCCCTCCTATCAACTTTGATCCTCACCACCCCCACTTCCTGTGTCCTCTCCTCTTGGCACCCTCCTTCCCTTCTCTTTCCTTTTCCCCCGTCCCCCTCCTCAGCCCCTCTGCCACCAGCTACCCCTCCTATCAACTTTGATCCTCACCACCCCCACTTCCTGTGTCCTCTCCTCTTGGCACCCTCCTTCCCTTCTCTTTCCTTTTCCCCCGTGCCCCTCCTCAGCCCCTCTCCCCCCAGCTACCCCTCCTATCAACTTTGATCCTCCCCACCCCCACTTCCCGTGTCCTCTCCTCTTGGCTCCCTCCTTCCATTCTCTTTCCTTTTCCCCCGTCCCCCTTCTCAGCCCCTTTCCCCCCAGCTACCCCTCCTATCAACTTTGATCCTAACCACCCCCACTTCTGTGTCCTCTCCTCTTGGCACCCTCCTTCCATTCTCTTTCCTTTTCCCCTGTCCCCCTCCTCAGCCCCTCTCCCCCCAGCTACCCCTCCTATCAACTTTGATCCTCACCACCCCCACTTCCTGTGTCCTCGCCTCTTGGCTCCCTCCTTCCATTCTCTTTCCTTTTCCCCCGTCCCCCTCCTCAGCCCCTCTCCCCCCAGCTACCCCTCCTATCAACTTTGATCCTCCCCACCCCCACTTCCTGTGTCCTCTCCTCTTGGCTCTCTCCTTCCATTCTCTTTCCTTTTCCCCCGTCCCCCTCCTCAGCCCCTCTGCCCCCAGCTACGCCTCCTATCAACTTTGATCCTCACCACCCCCACTTCCTTTGTCCTCTCCTCTTGGCTCTCTCCTTCCATTCTCTTTCCTTTTCCCCCGTCCCCCTCCTCAGCCCCTCTCCCCCCAGCTACCCCTCCTATCAACTTTGATCCTCCCCACCCCCACTTCCTGTGTCCTCTCTTCTTGGCACCCTCCTTCCATTCTCTTTCCTTTTCCCCTGTCCCCCTCCTCAGCCCCTCTCCCCCCAGCTACCCCTCCTATCAACTTTGATCCTCACTACCCCCACTTCCTGTGTCCTCGCCTCTTGGCTCCCTCCTTCCATTCTCTTTCCTTTTCCCCCGTCCCCCTCCTCAGCCCCTCTCCCCCCAGCTACCCCTCCTATCAACTTTGATCCTCCCCACCCCCACTTCCTGTGTCCTCTCCTCTTGGCTCTCTCCTTCCATTCTCTTTCCTTTTCCCCCGTCCCCCTCCTCAGCCCCTCTGCCCCCAGCTACGCCTCCTATCAACTTTGATCCTCACCACCCCACTTCCTTTGTCCTCTCCTCTTGGCTCTCTCCTTCCATTCTCTTTCCTTTTCCCCCGTCCCCCTCCTCAGCCCCTCTCCCCCCAGCTACCCCTCCTATCAACTTTGATCCTCCCCACCCCCACTTCCTGTGTCCTCTCTTCTTGGCACCCTCCTTCCATTCTCTTTCCTTTTCCCCTGTCCCCCTCCTCAGCCCCTCTCCCCCCAGCTACCCCTCCTATCAACTTTGATCCTCACCACCCCCACTTCCTGTGTCCTCTCCTCTTGGCACCCTCCTTCCCTTCTCTTTCCTTTTCCCCCGTGCCCCTCCTCAGCCCCTCTCCTCCTGGGCTGCCCCCCCTGTTCTCCCTTCCCCCTCTCTCCCCTGCCTATGGTATCGTTTCTCCCATCCCCTTCTCCCTCTCCCTCTTCCAGCCCTCCCCCCCCCTCCTCCTCTCTTGGCAGGTCCCCGGTCTTGTACACGGTTAGTGAACATTCGCGCGCCGGAGATCGACGCCTTGTGTTTCTGTGTGTGCCGTCGTTTTGTGCTTCAGTGGTTCAGTGTAATTCGTTCTGTGCACCTACATTCACGTGTGACAATTTTCGTCTATGTCTGTGTCCAAGTAACTGAACAACTTTTATCTTGGACTCTACGCCCGTGAACGGCTCCATGTATTTTAAAAAGTGTTTGTCTCCGTTTACATGTCCACCGTATTTTTTTCTCTCACATTTTCTTCATTTGTATGTTTCTCTGCTGCCGAAGAGCGGCGTAGTACGCTGCTGCTGGCCTGCCTGTAAACAGGTTTGAAAATAACAATAAAGAAAAAAATAGACTTAGAGAGGTGTCTGATAACAATAGTAACATATAAAATACATGGGACACAACAAAAACTAAAAGAACAAATTATACGCAAAATGATAGGCGGTGGCGATGAACGGAGCAGGAGTTATGACTCCACGAACGTCAACTGCTAAAGACAGGTACCAAATTACGTCAGAGATAGTCAATCAGGCATACAGACGTATAACAGTTGTTGCAGTAAGGTATATGCAGAAATGTCACACAAAAGCTAATAACAGATGAAACTATATAAAATAACAGCTATAAACAGCATTTTCTCTGCATGTGAAGAAAAAACAGATGATATAATCAATAATCATCAGTTGTGGGAACATTGACAGCCACCTGAGTGGATGGGTCGAAAGCTCGTAGACCGAGTGCCATGTTGTATCGACATGCTCCATACAGGGGAAAATTATTTCAGAGCTGCGTCAGCGACGGGCTGTTGAATACGTACTGCCATTCTTCTAATAATTTCCGGGTATGCAGCCGGATCCCGTCGACGTTCTGCCACGATATTTCGGCCCAGAGACGTGGCAGGATGTCGACGGGATCCGGCTGCATACCCGGAAATTATTAGAAGAAGAAATACGCCGGGAAATTTTCAGAAGTCACATCAAATACCTTCACGGGGAGGAGACGGTTCAGGATATCCACGTACTGGATAAATTACGTGAGAAAAGAGCCAAGTTGCTGTGTTCACTAAATTTTTTACTGAAATGTAGAGACAATAACTTGATTCCAACTTTCGCCAAAGTTGTTCATTTTATTAATAGTGTGGCCGCCAACAATATAAAACGCAAGGCGAGTCTGGCTTTAGTAAGAGAACGAATCCGTTTTACGCGTCGTGAGTTAGACGCTGTTGCCAGGAATTTATATTATTTACATCTGAAGATTGCAGCAAAACGTTCTTCCCTTAGTTGGGACTGGATTGACGGTGTATCCTGGGCTCACAGGGACAGTACGAACAGGCAAATTGCGAAGTTTAGCCAACTCGTAACACGAAAGCCGCAAGAAGCTATCTCTGGACGATCCGTGGTGAACCTCACGGAGAAATCGTTTGACGATGCGACGATGTCAGTGCTTGCGAAAGGTTTAAACTTCGCCCCTACTCCTGCTTCACTGCCTTTAACGGATTTCATCAGTTCCATTGAGGAAGCCATTAGACGTCTCCCTGCGGATAATGCAGACGAACTTCGACGTGAATCTTGCCGAACGTTGTTGAAATGTGCGCCACAACGGAGTAACATCTCGCCAGCTGAAAGAGCTGCTCTCCGCAGCCGCAGAGAAGATACTAGCACAGTCGTACTGCCTGCGGATAAGGGTAACGCCACAGTTCTTCTGACAAGGGAAGCCTACAACGAGAAGATAAATGGTCAGCTAAATGATTCTACGTTCCGTAGAATTGAAAAGGACCCAACAAGCCGAATATCAAGGAAAACTGCTACCCTTTTGAACGACTGTTCTCTACCTGAACAAGTTATCAAGAGATTGAGACCTCACAATGCAGTAGCACCAAGACTCTACGGTCTTCCCAAGATACACAAGGATCGTGGCCCACTACGATTAATAGTGAGTAATATTGGTGCTGCGACCTATTCTACAGCAAAATATCTGGCCACATCACTAAAGCCGTATGTGGGTAAGTGTTGCCACCATATACGCAATTCCGAGGATTTTGTCAGTCGCTTGAATGAAGTTAAGCTTAGCAGCTCGGATGTATTAGTCAGCTTTGATGTGGTCTCACTATTTACCAAAGTGCCTTTAATGGAATCGTTACATCTTATTGGTAACTTATTCAGTGCAGAAATGACGGCCTTGTTTGAACATATACTCTCCTCAACGTACTTCTTATTCAATGAAGAATTCTTTGAACAAACAGACGGCGTCGCCATGGGGAGCCCTTTGTCCCCTGTGGTAGCTAATCTCTTTATGGAGGACTTTGAGGAGAAAGCACTTGAATCTGCTGTCTTAAAGCCTACGGTCTTCTGGCGGTAGGTAGATGATACTTTTGTTTATGGCCTGATGGCAGACAGGAACGAGAAATTCCTTCATCATTTAAACTCATTACATGAGAACATCAAATTCACGATGGAGACTGAAAAAGATGGCACTTTACCATTTCTAGACGTGCTAGTACGCCGTAAAAATGATGGGTCATTAGGAAATTCTGTGTACATGAAACCGACTCACACACATCTGTATCTCCAGGCGTCAAGCTGCCACCACCCAGCACAAACAGCGGGTGTTCTCAGTACCTTAATACATCGAGCGCATGTAATATCGGGCAATGAAAACCTCCATGCAGAATTAGAACACTTGGAGAAGGTTTTTAAAGAGAATGGCTACACTTCACGCCAAATAAGAAAGGCCACGCGCAACTGTCATAACAAGAAGCAGCGCACTGAGGACGCTGATGGCGACTTTAAATCAACTGCGTTTCTTCCATACGCCGGGAATGTGTCGTCGAAAATAGACCGATTACTGAAGAAGAGCAAAATCAAGGTTATCTTCCGTCCACCAGTAAAGAACCGTGCCCTGCTTGGATCCGCTAAAGACGATTTACAACTGAAGAAAGCAGGCGCCTACAAAATTCCCTGTGAATGTGGCTCTGCATATATTGGCCAGACGACAAGAACTGTCCATGAACGATGTACAGAACATGAAAGATACACCCGTCTGCGGCAACCGTCAAAATCGGCAGAAGCAGAGCACCGTATTTCATTGGGACATTCAATGGAATACAATGGAACAAAAATTTTAGCTCCGGTTTCCGGTTTTTGGGATTCCGTAATCAAGGAATCAGTGGAAATACGTCTTGCTGATAATCTTATAAATCGTGACAACGGCTTTCAGCTGGATAAAATTTGGAATCCTGTTATTAAAATTATACAATCACAGCGGAATCGACAGTGTCATTCGATACTCAATGACTAGATGATCTTTTATTTTCACCACCGAGGGCAGCACGTACAACTCGGCTATGCCGCGCATGTCAACACGTGACGCATGCGCCGTAGGATGCCAGTACATTTCGCATGCGCGAGGTTCGACATAAATACCGCGACTGCACCTGGGCTCTTCAGTAGTTGTGTACTCACCTGATGATGGCCGGACGTCTCTGGGCCGAAATATCGTGGCAGAATGTCGACGGGATCCGGCTGCATACACAGAAATTATTAGAAGAAGAAATACGCGGGGAAAATTTCAGAAGTCACACGTACTGCCATGCATGAGAGGTATTGCAGGTTGCTCCTAGCTCGCAGTGCCAGTGGATAATACTGCTTGAGTGACGCTATTAATTGCCATGGAAGTGGCAAAGAGGAGTCGATGCGCAAGTTCCAAGAGAAGTTGCGACAACTACTAGCGGATACAGAGTGTTGACATGCAAGTAAGACGACGGTCGTAACATTTTTCAGATTCCCCAGATGACATGGAGCAAGTAACCAGCGAGATAACAAGTAAACTAGGGTAAGTAATATCAAACTCAAGAAAAGATAGCAAGCAATTATTATTTGTTGTTAACAGTCAAGAGATCTGTCACGCGTCTAGCAATATGAGGTGTTTTTTTGGTTCTAATAAAACCCCATGTCATTCCAAGCGTGTGTGTCAACTTTTACCTCTCTATCTACATTATTCCGTGGTTTATTAAGTTTTCAAATTTATACTGACTTTTTGATCACCCGGTATGTCCCTTGGCTACATAGTGTCTTTAACTCTGTGGTTGCCATTGCCTTCCGCATCCTCATGCTGTTGATCACTGCTAATTCGTCCGCCTCTTACGTGTAGTCTCCTATCCCCAAGGGCAACAGAGTGCCCTCAACCTTCGTCATCTCCTTCGCCGTCTTTGACAACGCCGTTGGCAGCGGGGGCGGTCAGTTCTTATGCACGACGCGTATTGTCCTGCCGATATCGCCGACGTGAATCCAATATAACATCTTTGGGATGATTTAGGATGTCCATTTCGCTCCATACCCCAGCGACGAGGATCACTACGTCCTCTGGTTTCGGCGCTAGAGAAAGAATGGGCTGCCATTCCTCCAGAGATATTCTGACGCCTTATTGCAAGTATTCCAAGAGGAGTTCATGCCGTCACTAAAGCGAAGTGATGGACATCTACAGCTACATGATTACTCTGCAATTCACATTTAAGTGCTTTGTTGAGGTTTCATCGAACCAGAATCATACACTCTCTCTACCATTCCACTCCCGAACAGCGCGCGGGAAAAACGAACACCTAATCCTTTCTTTTCGAGCTCTGATTTCTCTTATTTCATTTTATTTTGATACTCATTCCGACCTATGTAGGTTGGGCTCAACAAAATATTTTCGCATTCGGAAGAGAAAGTTGGTGACTGAAATTTCGTAAATAGATCTCGCCGAGACGAAAAACGTCTTTGCTTTAATGACTTCCATCCCAACTCGCGTATCATATCTCCCACACTCTGTCCTCTATTACGTGAAAATACAAAACGAGCTGCCCTTTTTTTGCACCCTTTCGATGTCCTCCGTCAATCCCACCCGGTAAGGATTCCACACCGCGCAGTAATATTCTAACAGAGGACGAACGAATGTAGTGTAAGCAGTCTCTTTAGTGGGCTTGTTGCATCTCCTGAGTGTCCAGCCAATGAAACGCAAACTTTGGCTCGCCTTCCCCACAATATTATCTATGTGGTCCTTCCAACTGAAGTTGTTCGTAATTTTAACACCCAGGTAGTTACTTGAATTGACAGCCTTGAGAACTGTACTATTTATCGAGTAATCGAATTCCAACGGATTTCTTTTGGAACTCATGTGGATCACCTCACACTTTTCGTTATTTAGCGTCAACTGCCACCTACCACACCACACAGCAATCTTTTCTAAATCGCTTTGCAACTGATACTGGTCTTCGGATGACCTTGCTAGACGGTAAATCATCTGCGAAAAACTTAAGAGAATTGCTCAGATTGTCACCCAGGTCATTTTATAGATCAGGATCAGCAAAGGTCCCAGGACGCTTCCCTGGGGAACACGTGATATCACTTCACTTTTACTCGATGATTTGCCGTCTGTTACTACGAACTGCGACCTTCCTGACAGGAAATCACGAATTCAGTCGCACAACTGAGACGATACCCCATAGGCCCGCAGCTTGATTAGAAGTCACTTGTGAGGAACGGTGTCAAAAGCTTTCCAGAAATCTAGAAATACGGAATCAACTTGAGGTCCCCTGTCGATAGCGGCCATTACTTCGTGCGAATAAAGAGCTAGCTGCGTTGCACAATAACGATGTTTTCTGAAACCATGCTGATTACGTATCAATAGATCGTTCCCTTCAAGGTGATTCGTAATGTTTGAATAGAGTATCTGCTCCTAAACTCTATTGCAAACCGACGTCAATGATATAAGTCTGTAGTTCGATGGATTACTGCTACTACTCCATATTCATGTGCCCGAATAGGAGTCCGGAAACTTGCCATCATATAGTGTTTTGCCATCAGTGGAGGTGACCAACCCATTAAAAATTGTTCGTATAAAATAATTAACTGTATAACTTCGTGTTCAGGTCTATGGAAGATACATGCCTGAAATTGCTTATGGGTCGAATAAAGAAGTAAACCGTAATGTAATATTGTTTACTGGCTTGTAAAGTTCTCCGAATGGAGTTAGCATACAATATTGTGCCGACACCTCCGTCTGAGCGAACTCTGCGAGACCATCGCTGGATACGAATCTCGGCGCTAACAGGTTTAGAGGTTGGCGGTGTCCCGGAAATCGGTGGAATTGTGGCGAAAATGGCCATTAGAACAAATGCGGCACACACGGCCCTGTTTCGGCCCACAGCGGCACCGCACATTGCGAAATGCAAACACGCCGCTGTGCGCGCTCGGCCGGGCACGCACGTCACACACGGCCGGTGGGAGATAAAACTGTTTGCAGTCGGCTTCCAGCACGACTGTGTGCGTGCGTGAGTGTTGTGTGCGCGCGCGTGTGTGTGTGTGTGTGTGTTGTATGTGTGCCCAGAGGGCCGAATAACGCGCGCCGCTTATAACACAGTTTGCGGGCCAACCACGCAGTTCGCAGACAGGCTGCGTTCCCCGCACTTACTGCTCCTACTTTTGCCTACTTCTTCGCTTCTCTCTGTTCTTTCATTTAACACCAGTCGTTCGTGTGATCTGCCTGGCCTTGTGCAACGCTTCCCGTGTCGTTGTCAATTACACTACTGGTCATTGAAATTGCTACACCACGAAGATGACGTGCTACAGACGCAAAATTTAACCGACAGGAAGAAGATGCTGTGACATGCAAATGATTAGATTTCCAGAGCATTCACCAAGGTTGAAAGATTTCCAACCGATTTCTCATACACAAACAGCAGTTGACCGGCGTTGCCTGGTGAAACGTTGTTGTGATGCCTCGTGTAAGGAGGAGAGATGCGTGCCATCTTTTTCCGACTTTGATAAAGGTCGGATTGTAGCCTATCACGATTGTGGTTTATCGTATCGCGACATTGCTGCTCGCGTTGCTCGAGATTCAGTGACTGTTGGCAGAATATGGAATCGGTGGGTTCAGAAGGATAATACGGAACACCGTGCTGGATCCCAACGGCCTCGTATCACTAGCACTCGAGATGACAGGCATTTTATCCGCACGGCTGTAACGGATCGTGCAGCCACGTTTCGATCCCTGAGTCAACAGATGGGGACGTTTGAAAGACAACAACCATCTGCACGAACAGTTCGACGACGTTTGCAGCAGCATGGACTATCAGCTCGGAGACCTCAGCTGCGGTTACCCTTGACGCTGTATCACAGACAGTAACGCCTGCGATGGTGTGCTCAACGACGAACCTGGGTGCACGAATGGCAAAACGTCATTTTTTCGGATGAATCCAGGTTCTGTTTACAGCATCATGATGGTCGCATCCAGACACCGCGCTGAAGGCTGGAAGCGTATCACCAGGCGTGATGGTACGGGGTGTCATTGGTTACACGTCTCGGTCACCTGCTGTTCGCATTGACGGCACTTTGAACAGTGGAAGCTCCGTTTCAGATGTGTTACGACCCGTGGCTCTACCCTTCATTCGATCCCTGCGAAACCCTACATTTCAGGAGGATAATGCACGACCACATGTTGCAAGTCCTGTAGGAGCATTTCTGGATACAGAATATGTTCGACTGTTGTCCTGGCCAGCTCATTCTCCAGATCTCTCACCAACTGAAAACGTCTGGTCAATGGTGGCCGAGCAACTGGTTCGTCACAATACGCCAGTCACTACTCTTGATGAAGTGTTGCATCGTGTTGAAGCTGTATGTGGCAGCTGTACCTGTACTCGCCATCCAAGCTCTGGGTGACCCCGTGCCCAGGCGTTTCAAGGCCGCTATTATGGCCAGAGGTGGTTGTTCTGGGTGCTGATTTCTGACGATCTATACACCTAAATTGCGTCAAAATGTAATCACATGTTAGTTTTAGTATAATATATTCTTCCAATGAATACCCGTTTATCATCTGCATTCCTTTTTGGTGTAGAAATTTTAATGGCCAGTAGTGTAGTTAGTTAACGCTATGTGGTGTGATATTTTTTCCAGTAAACTAATTTCAGTGAAAAAAATATTTGAGGTGTAACGTTCTTTTGATTTTATTATTTGTGTTTGTTATTGGATATTCATGTCTTACGGAAATTTATTGCGTAACATGTTGTTGAGGAAATGGTGTACTTTATCAGTTTGACTGTAATCCAAAAACATGTAAGCAACTTAATCTGGAAAACCAGTATATAATGCGTATAATGAAATCAATCCCTCTTAAATTTACTGAGTCTCTTGAGCACCGAGTTCTATGGCCCTATGCAATAAACTGATGAAATTCCCTATGCAAACAAACAATGAAATACATTTTCCTTAGCTCTTGAGTTGCAACGACTGTAATCTTGGTATTCTGTTCTCTCCACGGCATACAAATATTCAGTCTTGGCACAGTGAAGTGCAGTGCCGGCCATAAAATAGCTTCATACAAATAATGTCAGTAGAATAGTTGATAAATGAATAAACTTGCAAATGTTAAGTGAAAATACTGGATATTGGCTCAGCGCTGTGCAGTGCTGCCCGCATATAGCTGATACAAAAAATTAATACTTTTCTGATTGTGACACAATATATTTTTTCTGGCTCTGATTGAAAAATCATTTCTTTTAAAAAATATTCAGTGGATTTAAATGAATACGATGTTGAAGAGGATGAGGTACTTACAAGGGGATGTGCTAAGACCGAATGGTTCAGTTAGAAACTTGTATTCAAAATAAAGTTTCTCCTTCACAAAATCTGATACGAAACATTTTAAGTTAACTTCAAAATCAGTGAACTTCTCAACTATTCTGCAATTCTCACTTGGCGACGTTGTTAGCAATACTTAGAATGTAGCCTGGCAAAAGGTCTGACATCGTTTGACAAAATAGATCCCAAAATTTAACTTGTCTCTATCAGGATTACAAAACACACAAAATATTGAAAATCGGGTATACCTGATCAATCTAAATATTAAGTCTGATGGCAAATACTTGGTTCCTACATTCAAGGGTCAGTACTGTAAAATTTTGCAAGATGCACATGCGGTTCTGCATACTTGAAACTAAATATAAAAAATTTCATTACTTGACAAAACTGTAATACGCTGCGTCCACAGGCTAAATTCTCACAGCTAGCCACTAGCTTAAAGTCTGCAACGGCAACTGCTACTGCGCTCCCGGCGCCCCTACTTACAATCGATTCTGGTACTCAGGCAACATATTTGTTTCACTGGTGTCAAATATACAATCTCTTCTACGTGAGATAACCATTTCGTGTCATTTTTCGCGAAATATATTACAAAATCGGGCTCCACGTACAAGTGGAGCGTTCACAGGGAATACGGTGTGACACAGCGTGTGTGTGTATTTAATATGATCTTGTTCATATAGGCATTTGTAGATTGAGGTATTGGATTTGGTGAGCTGTTAGGAATTCTTGGATGCTTGCACTCTGAGTTATTCGGGGGGAGTATTGTGAATTCCGTTTGTCCGCGCTGGAGGTGGATCGCATTCGTGCCTTCGTGACTTTCTCACTGTTTGGTGGTAGAGGATAAAGATGATAGAGTGTTGAGTATCTGTTGTACTTGTACCTAGTTTGAGGCGTACAACATTGCGCGCATTTTCGGCGAATGGTCAAAACAAGGTCCTGTTGTAGTAACTGAGATCGTTCTGTTTATAGACAGGTTGCAGAAGGTAATAGATATGTCGTTCTCTGACTTAAATTGCAGAGATCAGATGGGTGAAGATAAATGCATACTCATCTATGCTTAGAAAGGGAGAATGATATTTTTATTATTCAGTGAGTTTTGGCAGGAGTGAATATGGTTTTATATATGGGAGTGGAAATTATCAGCGAAGGGTGAATGACGTCGGGTTCGCTGGCTGGTGGAGACACTGTTTACATGTTCTGTTGCAGATGCAAGGGGGAGATAGAGATCTGCGCTATTCAGGAATCCATTTGTGCACTGTATGTCGTTAGACAATAGCTGGAGAGCAGGTATAGGGAGAGCCCACTTCAGCATTCTGGTCCTGGGGCTGAGTGGACGTCTGTTTAGATGGACAGCTATGTGGCTTTGACCTGCCTCCGGCGGCGCTAGGACACCCGCTTTGTAAGACGCTATGGGATTAGTTTGAGCATTTAGTACTTCTTTCGGTGGTTATTGATTTAAAAACTGTAATATTGAAGGTCATGCCCTCAGCAAGTCCGCAGTGTAATTGAGTAAGTGTGTTTATGTATTTGAAGATACGTTTCGCGAATGGTGATGTTAAGTTGATGGTGCAGTTCAGCTACCACTTAAAAAAAAATAGCGATCTGCTGCTGAAAGAAGGAAAGAAGGAAAGAAAGGGGTGACCATGCCCACAGACCTGATGGATGAGTTATTAGACAAGAGCAAGTGATAGTTGAATGATGCTACGTGTTCGGAGATAGGAGTCTCTAAACGGGGGGCGAGCTTTTTTTTTATGTGGAAATTTATGCAATCTATAGATAGTGATATTCGGCCGCTAGTGACAACAGTTAAGAGCGGAAAAATAGGTACAAATCGAGCGCTGGTAGAATGTTGCGGCAATGGTAATAATATTTAATTGAAGGTGGAGGTGGTAAATATGGACCAGGCTTTGAATATTGGTGTGAGTGTCGTATGTGCTTGATGCTCTGTATAAAAGTTTGAGTCTTTAATTGCGTTTCGTATTTCTGGGTGTGTGTAAAATTAATTTTATTGTCGAACGTGCGAGAAAGATGAGTTGATTGGTGTTTAGATAGAGGCTACGTTTGTAATTCGAAAACAGGGGATGAGAATGGTAATTTGATTAATGGGCATGGTATTTGGGGTGATATATGAGTGTCAAGATAGGTTTGAGGACGTTGCGTATGTTGATGGTGGTACGGGTGTGAGGTTGGGTGCGGCTTAAATTATATATTTTCTTTTAAAAATGTTGTAACGTAAGAATAATATTGAGAAGGTTTTTAGATGGCTGGTCACGCGACTCGGCGAGAGCAGGGATGTGCAGTTATGTTTAATTAAAGAGCCGTGTAATATCGTCTGAGGAGCAATGCGCAGTGTGCTACAGTGTCATAGGAGGTAAAGACATGTGCTGCTATGATGTGTCTGGCGTATGGAGGCTGCGCTTTCGAATTATGCTACGTTGACATAAAGTTGACTTTCAGCCGCGTTCGGTGGTCGCGGCTCGGGATCGCGGTCCTGGACGGACGTCTGTGTGTGCTTTGACCGCCGACGAGCGCGTTGACCGCGCGGAAGCCGAGCAGGGCTGTGCGAGGTCTGAAATGAGACGGATGGGTGACTTCACGATCCTGTGGGCAGGGTGCAGAGTGGATGTACCTGCGCACGTCTGCTGAGCTATTTTGCGAGCGGACCTTCAGGCTCTGCTATGCATTATTAGTTTACTACTGAGCGTATCTACACATCTGTGTGATGTATTATTTAGTAGCAGTTTGCTATAGTGTGCACTGAAATTATGATTGCGTGCGTGTCTGTGGGCTGTGCAACATGGCCCAGGGCACATATTTGGGATAGGTGTTTTGTGATCGCATGATGGATACACTGTATGGTCAAATAAGGTGCAGCGTAGATCACAGTGATTGGTTTTCCGTCACCATCGCGGTTGCATGCGAGTAGTAAATGTTTTCCCGGCCGCGTTAATCGAGTGTGTCAACGAACTGTGAGCTATTCTGAGAATAGATGTGAAGGCAGGTCCAGACCTGAGACGCCGGGGTATACATGAGAAGAACAATGCAGCATTCACATGTGTCGGCAGTCACGAGCGCTCGGAAGCTGAACTTGGCTCGAGACTCTGGAATCCCTTTCCCCGCCGACCGCACGCGGGCGCGGCCTACCTTGGAGTGTAATATAAGGCGCATAGGCGATATCAATTTCACCGGTGATAGGTGCGAATGCGACTGTGTTGAGGTCATGATTGGGGGAGGCCGAGCAGAGACTTCTGGTCGGTTTGGCAGCTGTTGGTGTTTGGGCGCGTCTGTTGCACTATTTTGCGAGCATGTATGTGCACTGTGCGGTGCTTTATTTGGAGAGTTTAAGAGTACAGAGTTCGTCTGCCGATATTGGGTACTGCATTATTTAAGAGCTGTTTGCTATTGTGGGGTGAAATTAGGAGTTGTTTACGTGGTTGTTGCCTGTGTCAGATGACCACAGTCGGATCAGTGCAGGTGTTTTGTGACAAGTATACTCCACGACTAAATAAAAGGGCTCCAGATGAATAGATTGCAGCCCTTCCTTACTTCCCCGAGCAGCACAGCACGGTCTGAGCTGTTTTTGCGCAATAACGGCAATCTGGTCAGAATGTGAGTGACAAATAACTGGACAAATTTATCTGTAGAGGAGCTACAGGTCTGGATTGAAAGAAATATCTTGATAGGTGTGGTTGTGTTGCGAAGTGTAGTGCACTACTGGAGTGCAGAAACTACCTCATGTCAGCCTTACATATCGAAACCTATGAGAAGTAAAAGTTCCAAAAATATATGTCGCAAATAAATATCTTACACTCGTTCCTCCTTCCATCAGCCTGTCCACTGAAATTATTTCCGAAAATTAGCAGTTGTTTGGCTATTTGGAGGTAAATGTTTTGCATTATTTACGAGCGGTTCGCATGTCTGTAGGCTGTGCTATGAGTTATTTTTAACTGTTCACAATTAGCAAGGGTGTGTCTAGAACATTATAAATGAGTTATGTAGGAGTGTTTTGCAGGTCTGTATGATGTGGGACATGTCGGTGTTCAACATATACTCCATTCCTAAGTAAAGTAAATTCGTTCCTCCATCCACGGACCTAGTGCAGGGTGAGTCCCTTTACCAGAAACGTGTAGGAAGAGGTCGTGTGCTTAGTTTGAAACAATTTTCTTAGGTTGGTGGCGGAAACGCAAGTGAGCTTTGTTTACTGGCAGATTTCAAACTTGGCGCTGGTTGCTAGGAGGAGGAGGTGGCGGTCTGGTCCTAGAAATGTAGTTGAAATTAGGGAGTTGAACAAGTTTGCATACGTATATGAAATTGTAAATTCAATTATTTAATATAGCGGGGTGGTGAGAGTGAATTAGCGAGCGTTCTCGCAACGAGCAAATGCGCTGTAATACGGTCATGGTGGATTCCACTGTCGGTCAAACTCTGACGCCAAATGTATGCCCTGTCGGGCATGCGGTTCCATTGCGTCCGGCGTTAAGTGCTCGCTGTAGTGGAAAGACGTTTACATAGTCGAACTCTGAGGCTAGCACCGCTGACCATTTGTGCGCTCTGGAGTTTCGCTGTGTGAGCATGGAGAAGTCAGTCGGAACACACCTGCATGACCGTAATGTTTGAAATAAAGAGTCATTTTCCAGGTATTTACAGAAGGCTATGTCCATCACGTTTATTGAGGGTGTGTGATGTAAGCGGAGCAACGATTGTACAGTTATCAAGCGCTCGCGAGAGCGAGTCAATTAGGGGCGTTCTAGTGTGGTCCAAACGTGCTGTTATATATTCATGGCGGATTCCACTGTCAAGCAAAGTCTGCCGCCAAAAGCGTAGCACTGTGTTCTCGCTCTCACAGGGACAGGTTTGAACATGGCGCCAAAAGTGTGGCAGCGAACGGTCGACCGTTGTGTGATTCAGCTCCGACGCAGAAAACTTTGGCGGGAAACGTGCGGGGGCGACGCATACATGTGGTGAGCGGACAAGGGGCCGCTGTGACGTCAAACTCGACAAGTTCCAGCGTGTCCAGCGAAAACATGTATACCATGTGGGAGCGATCACTTGACTCGCCTCCCGCGCTAGTGGCTGGCTGCCTCACGTAACAGGTGTCTGCAGTGTCTCCGTGCGCTGCCCAGGGGGTGGCGAGGATTTGAACTAATTCAGTTGGAGCGCGGACGTCGTGGTGACTGCACTGCAATATGAAAGGTGTGTATGCTGCCTGTGTTGGAGAACAAGTGATGACCGTACTGCTTGAAATAAAGTCTTCAGTCCCTTCGCCCCCTGCAAAATCAAAGGACGTGACTTACGTTACTATAAGAGCAGTTTATCATTTGATGCTATTATGAAAGGCTACCAATGAAAAAAAGATAAGTGAGGGGTAAAGTTCGTACGTGTGATCAATTATGGTGTTGGGATTTGAACTTGTGTTAGATTTTTGTTATGGATGTAGGGAAAATGGCTTTCTCACCGAGAAAATCGGACATCTTAAATAAATAATAAATGTAATAATAAATAGAAGTACAGTATTCGAGATATTATCGTGTTGGAATTTGAATTTGGCGCAATTTTCTAGTTTAGGTAGGCCTATAATAATAAATGATAATGAATGATAATGAATGTTAATAAAAAATAATGAATAATAATAAACAAAAGTAAGGTTTGGAGCCATTATCATGTTGGAATTTGAATTTGGGGGGAATTTTATAGTGGAGGCAATAGTAATAAATATTAATAAATGATAATAAATAATAATAAATGATAATAAATATAATAAATGATAATAAATAATAATGAATGTTAATGAATGATAATCAGTAATAATAAAAAGACAAGTACAATCTTTGCATGCATTATCCTGTTGCTATTCAAACTTCTTGCCATTTTTTCCTCTGGAGGCTTAGGTTAGTGGACGTAGCACAACTGGACTATTTTCCCGCCAAAATAAAAAATTCCTTCCCTTTTTTTCTTGAGGTTAGGTTAGTGGACATAGAAGAATTGGACTGTTTTCCCGCCAAAATCCGCCATCTTGGATGACGTCATGCTATGGTGGCAAGTCTACATGCCGCCCTCTTGGATGACGTCATCGCCTCCATCTTGAATAAATTTAGCAACAACGCAGCGTGATCTGGCACCACCCTTGTCCCTCTACTCATGCCATGTCGTGTTTGCCACTTCTGTGTGCTTGCGGCAACGCTACACAATATCACATAGGTGTGCCAGTTTCTTTGGCTCTCGAGTGTAGTTCACTAGTGCAGATAGGCAGCCGAATGAACAGACATCCAAAGTGGTCTGCTGTCGCTCCTCACAGCGGAGTTCAGAAAGCGACTTCGTTGTCGTCTTGAAGTTTACCACGTCACCAATGTTGGCTACACTGAGCACCTGTGATCTGAGTTAAAAACTTCGCTAAATGCTCTGTCCACCACTACGTGTCTACGCCATGTTTTTATAGACATAAACGAAAAGAAGACAAAGAAAGAGGCAAATAATCGTATTGAAGACTGGTCGCGAAACCAAAGGTTGCACCGATACAACGTGTGTGCATGTGCAGTCATGCCAATGTTACAAACAGTGTTAATGTCTAACGCTACGTTTATTTCGAAACATTACATGTGGGGCCTAAATTACAAAGTGATAACAGTCCTCGTTTTATTTTATCATGATTTCAGCTTCCTAGTTACTAGTAAACAGCGTTTCAACGACAAGTGTATCAGTTGTGGATCACCAGTACTTCGACTCCCAGATCCCTCGAATTAAACTTGTTGGAGTTTGTATGTGGTGATATTTAAAAGTTTCGATGTATTCCAATCCTGTTGATAGTATCGATGAACTCCATGAATGTCAACACATTCATAACACATCTGGATTTTTTGAACGTGTACACGCACTGATGAGGAGAAGTGCTGAAGTCTACCTTCACCTACACGGTGGCCAAATAGAACACTGGTTGCAAGGTGTTTCCATAACTACAGTCTAGATCCTCAGGGACTCTGTCTTTTTTTCCTCTATTGGGTTTCGATTCCCCCTGAAGGGGGCGGGCTGGCAGCAGCTTATTGCGCCGCTCTTCAGCCTACAGAATTTGTTTTAAAAAGATGAAGATAATAAAAAATAACAGTTGGCGATAAAATCGGTGACTTAAAGGTAAAATGGCACAGAATTCTGGAACTTAAAACATAAAGCACAGGGTTGATTGTGCGAATAAAATACACAGGAAGCAGAAAAATAATAGACAGACAGTTAAAAAAACACAGCGACAGTCTGGTTTCTGTTCGCAAGAGATATAAAATGCACACCCAGCGACGGCATGATTTCTGTTCACAACACTGTGGAAAGACGCACAACACTGAACACTCACTTAAACACTGCACTAAAAAGTTGGCACAAATATGACATACCACAGCCGAGAGCAGGTGTGGGGAAACTGGACAGATGACGGGAACAAAAGAGGGGAAGGTGAGGAAAAGGGGGAGAGGGGAAAGGAGCCAATGGAAACTGAGGATCCATCAGAGGTGTGGGGGGCGCAGAGCAGACGTGCCAGGGATTGGGGAAGGCAGAGGAGGGGCATACAAAAGGACTCGGTGGGGTGAGAAGGGAAATAGGGAGAGGTTAGGTGGGGAGAAAACACAGGGTGGAAGGGGGGAGAAGAGGGAGCCCAGGGAAAGGACGGAGGAAAGGAGGGGGTTGAAGATCAGAGTTTATAGGAGGGATACATGGAGGCAGAGGCTTATAGAGGAGACTTATAGATTTTGGGGAGGGCAGATATCCAGGCAGGACTGGCATAGCAGAGGATGGGACAGATTAAGGATTTGTAGGTGTGGAGGATGGTAGAGGGGTGCAATCCCTATGTCCGGCCAGGGAGGAGTTTGAGGAGTCGGAGGTGGTTGTGGGCTTTGGATTGGATGAGGTGGAGATGAGGGATCCAGGTGAGGTGACGGTCAATGGTGAGGCCGAGGTAGGGGAGGGTGGGGGTGAGGCAGACAGGACAGGCGCAGACAGTAAGGGAGAAATCCAGAAGCTGGAAGGTGCGAGTGGTACGAGCTACGATGGTTGCCTGAGTCTCGGAGGGATTGATTTTCAGGAGCCACCGGTTACACCATGCAGCAAAAAGGTCAAGGTGATTCTGGAGAAGGCGTTGGGACCGTTGGAGGGTAGGAGCGAGGGCGAGGAATGCGGTGTAATCAGCATATTGCAAGAGGTGTACTGGGGGGGGGGGGGGGGGTTGGGGCATATCTGGACTCTGTCATAAGCTGCATATCTAAAGTCTGGATGCTGGCGGTGTTTGTCAAGGTTGTCTGTCCATTCGGCAGTAATACGCCATACAAGAGCAACTATTAGTTTCCTTACTTCTGTTTATTAGGATTTCCTTGGTTTATTGTTCTCCTTCCACCGATTTTGTTTGTACCTTGTTGTGTACTAAGCAAGAGATACACACCAAATACTGCAAGGGCTCGCCACCATACGGGCACAACCAATCATTTGCCTGGCGCCACTCTGGTCCGAGCAGTAGCCTCCAGATGGCGCTCACATACCACTTTCTGCTCCTCTGCCACTTCCTCCAGCAGACTGCATACCTCCTCCGATAGTCTTGACAACAGCTAATAGGAAACAATGTCGATTGCGTACCACATTGCTACTAACTTGTACTGGTAGACAGGGAGACTTTACCGCAGGCAGGCACCACAACACAGTGCACTGCAGCCACTCGCACAGTTACAATTCAGCCTCTTGACAGCGCAGTTCATCGCCTGTAATCAGTTCACTGAGGTACCCTCAAGACTGCACTGCGAGTTAGCAGTTCCTTTGATGAAATCTTCTCTGGTTATCAGCCGAGTGGTGGCGTCGTCTTGTCGCAACGTTTCGATGAGTTTCGTACCCATCTTCTTCTGGCGAAGTGTCGGGATGCTGTGTTCCACCTATCTATATAGTTGCTAGACCGTTGTCCGTCTCTGTAGGCCGGCCAATCACGCTTCTCCGGAAGGGAGTGCCGCGTCAGTGGTGGGGGAACCCGTCGCGGCCGGTGGTGGGGGGCCGCGGTGCGGCCCTGGCGTCGAGGCCCGGTGGCTATCCATTCTGTCTGCGGGCGCTGCTGCCTTCCGATCGGAGCGTTCCTGACGTATCATGTCAAGTGTGGGGTTCCACGCTGCGCTAAGCTGAAATCCGCTGTCTCTGTTTACTAAATTGTTGTGCAGACGAATCTCCACTGCCTCTTTGAAGATGGAGTCCCAGAAACCGTTGGCGCTACACAGCTTCTTCGTGTTTTCGAATTCGAAGGTGTGTCCCTCGGTAATGCTGTGTTCTGCTACCGCGGACTTGTTAGTCTGTCCCAGTCGTACGTTTCTGATGTGTTCAGCACAGCGCTGGGAGATACATCGTTGTGTCTGCCCGATGTATTCCATCCCACATTCGCACCCAATACTGTAGATTCCTGGCGTCTGTAAGCCCAGGTGGTCCTTGGTTGCGCCAAGAATATCTTTAACTTTCCGCGGTGCGTGAAAGATGGTCGTTATTTCGTGCTTCTTTAATATTCTCGCGATCTTGGCTGTCGCCGGTCCGGCAAACGGCAGGAAAGCTACACGTTTTTCTTCGTCTTCTACTGGTGTCTCCTCCCGCCTCTTGTCCGCACGCAAGGCCCGTCCTATTTGTGTCTCGGTGTAGCCGTTCTTACGGAAAGTTTCCCGTAGATGTGCTAGCTCACGCGGCAAACTCTCACTGTCACAGATGGACCTGGCTCTTTGTACTAAGGTGGATAGTACCGAGTTACGTTGTGCCGGATGGTGGCAGCTCCGAGCATTCAGATATAAATCCGTGTGCGTCTTCTTCCTGTAAACCAAGTGTCCCAACGTACCGTCCGGATTTTTCTTGATCAAAATATCCAAGAAGGGGAGGCAACCATTCTCTTCTACCTCCATGGTGAATTTTATGCTGTCATGTATGCTATTGAGATGGCGTAGGAACCCTTGTAGATGTTCCTTGCCGTGAGGCCACACCACAAAAGTGTCATCAACGTATCTGTAGAACACCTTCGGTTTGTGGCAGGCGGTGTTCAGTGCCACCTCTTCAAAGTGTTCCATGTATAAGTTGGCAATACCTGGGGCCAGGGGAGAACCCATGGCAACACCATCTGTTTGCTCATAGAATCTCCCGCCACATTTGAAGTACGTTGTCGTTAACACGTGACGAAAGAGTCTGAGTGTGTCTTCATCAAAGTGATCTTCGAGTAAAGCCAAGGAATCCTCTAGTGGCACCCGGGTGAAGAGAGAAGTGACATCAGAGCTGACTAGATCATTCTCTTCCAGGCGTAACTCTTGGAGTACCTTAACAAATTCGGTCGAGTTCTTGACATGATGAGGGCAGTGACCCACGAGTGGTTTTAACCGCTGTGCTAGGTGCTTGGCTACCCCATACGTCGGAGAATTTATGGTGTTCAGTATGGGACGTAGAGGGACATTCTCCTTATGAATCTTCGGGAGGCCATACAGTCGCGGTGGAGCCGGTGCCCGAGGGTAAAGCTTCCTGGTGGTGTTTCTGTCGAGTCCTGAGCTGTTGAGAAGATCAATGGTCTTGCGTGTAACAGAAGCAGTCGCATCTTTCCCCACTTCTTTGTATGCTGGATCTTGTAGTAGCGTGTCGATCTTCTGCCAGTAATCTTCTGACTTCAGAAGGACCGTCGCATTACCTTTGTCTGCTGCTAAGACCACTGTATCTTTGTCATCGCGAAGGTTCAACAGCGCCCTGCGCTCTTCTGCCGTAATGTTGTTCTTTGGCATTCTTGCTTTCTCGAGTACCCTACTGGCCTCCCTCCTCACTTCCTCGGCTGCTCTCAGAGGGAGTCCACGTATAGCTTGCTCGACGTTGCTGATGATGTCACGTTTTGGTAACGTCCTAGGAACCCCTGGCCCCAGGTATTGCCAACTTATACACGGAACACTTTGAAGAGGTGCCACTGAACACCTCCTGCCACAAACCGAAGGTGTTCTACAGATACGTTGATGACACTTTTTTGGTGTGGCCTCACGGCAAGGAACATCTACAAGGGTTCCTACGCCATCTCAATGGCATACATGACAGCATCAAATTCACCATGGAGGTAGAAGAGAATGGTTGCCTCCCCTTCTTGGATATTTTGATCAAGAAAAATCCGGACAGTACGTTGGGACACTCGGTTTACAGGAAGAAGACGCACACGCATTTATATCTGAATGCTCGGAGCTGCCACCATCCGGCACAACGTAACTCGGTACTAACCACCTTAGTACAAAGAGCCAGGTCCATCTGTGACAGTGAGAGTTTGCCGCGTGAGCTAGCACATCTACGGGAAACTTTCCGTAAGAACGGCTACACCGAGACACAAATAGGACGGGCCTTGCGTGCGGACAAGAGGCGGGAGGAGACACCAGTAGAAGACGAAGAAAAACGTGTAGCTTTCCTGCCGTTTGCCGGACCGGCGACAGCCAAGATCGCGAGAATATTAAAGAAGCACGAAATAACGACCATCTTTCACGCACCGCGGAAAGTTAAAAGATATTCTTGGCTCAACCAAGGACCACCTGGGCTTACAGACGCCAGGAATCTACAGTATTGGGTGCGAATGTGGGATGGAATACATCGGGCAGACACAACGATGTATCTCCCAGCGCTGTGCTGAACACATCAGAAACGTACGACTGGGACAGACTAACAAGTCCGCGGTAGCAGAACACAGCATTACCGAGGGACACACCTTCGAATTCGAAAACACGAAGAAGCTGTGTAGCGCCAACGGTTTCTGGGACTCCATCTTCAAAGAGGCAGTGGAGATTCGTCTGCACAACAATTTAGTAAACAGAGACAGCGGATTTCAGCTTAGCGCAGCGTGGAACCCCACACTTGACATGATACGTCAGGAACGCTCCGATCGGAAGGCAGCAGCGCCCGCAGACAGAATGGATAGCCACCGGGCCTCGACGCCAGGGCCGCACCGCGGCCCCCCACCACCGGCCGCGACGGGTTCCCCCACCACTGACGCGGCACTCCCTTCCGGAGAAGCGTGATTGGCCGGCCTACAGAGACGGACAACGGTCCAGCAACTATATAGATAGGTGGAACACAGCATCCCGACACTTCGCCAGAAGATGATGGGTACGAAACTCATCGAAACGTTGCGACAAGACGACGCCACCACTCGGCTGATAACCCGAGAAGATTTCATCAATGGAATACGCCGAGAAAGACTGCAATCGCATTTAGCAGTTCCTGTTTGCGGACACCTAGGATCATTTCCAGAGTATCTGCAATAGTATTAGGTAGATGTATGTGTACATAGAGTTTTTGTTTTGTATGTTGGGGTTCCGGCTGTAATGGGATTATCGACTTGTAACACGCCCAGGGGTACAAACGTGGGCGGTACCTTTAACTGGTTCTCGCTTCGCTTTTCTTGACCGTGCGCCCTGTCCACGCCACGTCCCTGATAACCCCACGGCGGTCGTATTGTTGTGCTTTCAAAATGGTTCAAATGGCTCTGAGCACTATGGGACTTAACAGCCGTGGTCATCAGTGCTCTAGAACTTTGAACTAATTAAACCTAACTAACCTAAAGACACCACGCACATCCATGCCCGAAGCAGGATTCGAACGTGCGACCGTAGCGGTCTCGCGGTTCCAAACAGAAGCACCTAGAACCGCTCGGCCACTCCGGCTGGCTATTGTTGTGCTGCACACTGCTGACCGACCTGCCTGAAATTCCGTATCTAAATAGGCGAACAGGTTAGGGGAGCCACTCAACGTCAAACTCAACACTGTCCGACGTCTGGCACGAACATCTACATTCTGAGACGATATTAAAATCACAGGTTGCACTGTTTACATTCTAAGTGTTAATGTCAACTTCTAGATGATTATCTGTCCACAGTATCACATGGACAAGCGTACGCGTAATCGGACACAGCGCGGATGATTGTTAATGATGCGGAAGCCGAATGATCGAACGAAAGTTCTTACGCTCGCCACGCATACACAGAGTTCTTTGGAACCAGTCCTCCTTGACACTAGTAATGATATAACACTGCTCATAAAGTTAAATTACAGTTCCCAGTTCACAACTGTACGAGCGTGAGGGTAACCGTCGCTGCGCAGCTGATTGTTGACGACGCGGAAAGGCGGTGACCGAACGTACGTTCTCACGCTCCCTACAAGACACTGACACTTGATTGCACTCTTTTATGGTAACCAATTTTTAGTGATACACGTTAGTTCATTCTGAGAGACCGAACACGGCACGGATGGGTGATGCTGTGCGACACGCAAGAAGAGGATACACAAATACGTTATCGGCGCCATTGCTCACTTTTAACTAGATCATTACGCACGTTCCGCTGAATCACTTCCATATTTCATCACCTTACTGCAATACTACTTGCAGTAACGCTTGAACTTCCATAATAACAATGCCTCTCACATGCAGAGCTACCCACAACACAACATTTTGTGAGCGTGTGGGTGCTAATCTGTCAGTCTGCGCAACTGATTAATTTGAGATGTACCCTTTACCCTGCGACTCCTCCAAGATGCAATTTCCACCCCCACACTACTACAGAAGTCAGGCAGACGCTCCTAACGTTCTAAACAGAAATGCCTGAATAACTTTCAGTCTTATGGAGTAGGCAAATGACACAAAAATTCACAAAATTTCTTACGTAACTAGTGGGATACTTGGGTACTGGAGTAGTGATAGTTAGTGTAACAAAAACATGAAACTAACGAAAATAATTATTTATTTTGCAAAAATTCTCAGGAATCACAATGGCACTTTTAGTTATGAACTGAACAAGTTATTTCCGGTTTTTCTCGGAATGAGAAGTTACCTCTTAAGGATAGGATTCGCTAATGAAATTTCTATACAAAGTTTAACATTGTTATTGACTTGGCAGAATGGCTGAGAGCCACGCCTACTCAACTTGATTAATTATGCGTTAGAATGTTCTTGGGTATGGTTGAGGCTATACTGTGTGAAATGCAATGAAGTGTACTGTTGTGGAGGAAATATGGGGCTCCCAATAGCTGTAGTGCACAATACCGTAAACTGCTATGACTGCTGTCTGCGCCGCTCGCTGCTGACAAATAAGATAACTCTCGTTCCATCTGGATTGACCTTCGCCAATCAAACTCTCCCTATGCCTTGATAAAGTCAAGGACTCCTATTCGCCCCTAGTCTAACTATTGCCGTGGTGCACCGGTCAGGTAACCAGTCCACTGCGATGCCACTCAAAAACTCGCTCGCAGGCGTTTAACTATAACTCTGTCCGTTCACACCGCACAATAAGTGTGGCGGCCAACACAGTGAACAACGCTTAATCGCAAGGACTCAATATAGAGTAGCACTCCGTTTCGCTCTTGACAGAGGTGCTCTCCCAGTGAAGTACTGAGTAGAGACTTGTTGTTGCCCGCTTTTTGAGTACATGTACGAGCGCACACGCTCTCGTTAAGTGTTCTCGCTCCAAGAGCGACAACGGAACGGCCCCTCTCCATGCCAGACATGAAGGGGTATATCTTTTGGTCTCTTCCATTACTCCTACAGCTCAAGGCGCCAGAAATATCGTCTGCCAATCAGCATTGCTCTTCTAAAACGGGAGACTGACGTTTCGTTTAAGGCGATCAAACCGAAAAATCTGTAGCATCGGCGTTTGGCGTTTGCTGTCTCCCTGTGAAAACCTCTGAAACTGGGTGCTATGTTTGTAAAGAATGCGTAGGCTTGGTGCTTCCACACAATGTAGCGGAATTGGCTTTTAAGCTGAACATGGGGTCATTCTTTCTATCACTCAGGCAAACGCTGGCTGCTCTACAGGCAGTCACCACGGCATTTGACGTTGACTCGTCCTCTAAAGGAACTGGCCTCCCGGCGTGCGGTTGCCTCTCCCGAACTAAAAGCTCCTGTGACCATCGAGTCTCTAATGTAATGTGTGTGCGCCAGCCTCGAGTATTTTAACGACGGTGCGCTTACTTGTTATTTGCATATCGTTTACATGAATTCATACAACACTGACTTTATCTTATCGAGTTTGGGTTCGAATGAAGCGTCTTGATGTGCGGAATATGATTGTGAGGGCGGAATATGTAAGCAATGAATGTCAGGAGACGACGACGATTTAAATG
This sequence comes from Schistocerca gregaria, assembly GCF_023897955.1. Lineage (NCBI taxonomy): Eukaryota > Metazoa > Arthropoda > Insecta > Orthoptera > Acrididae > Schistocerca > Schistocerca gregaria. Next base: position 85,752,183 of record NC_064928.1, read on the forward strand.
GTTAGGAAATCTCTGTACTAGTCCTCACACAGTCAGGATAACTTACATATGATGAAATATGATCAAAGAGTCGAACATCGCAGATATAACGAAAAGAGACATTCATAACCAGTTCAAGGGGCCATTAGATTTCCTGAGAAAGACCTCGCAGTATAACGTCGCTGCAGTCAATAATTGGAAGTGTAAGGGGGAAGTCAAGAGGGAAGGTCTTTTTATATTTTCGTACAGCATGGAGAGATGGATATCTATTCTTGCACTCTGTAGTGACGTGCTCAGTCCAATACAGATTTACATCTGTTATTACTCCAAGACTCTTTGCTGAGGGAGAGAAATTGATATTTCTCCCACTTAGGGTTAACGGCGTTAGGGATTCCCTGTATTTTGGGTAATGAGCCTAGAATGACAGCCAATACTGCACTGGTTTTGGATGGGCCCTACATCCTGCGCCCATTTCGATAGTGCAGAAAGATCGATATTGAGATTCCCCATAGCTGTCTTCAGGGTTATTGGTTTTGCACCCAGATACAACAGGAGGTCGTCAGCGTAGATGTAGTATTTGCAGTTGTACAAAATTGATACATCATTGACCTACGATGAAACGCGTGTATGACCTGATATTGAACACTGGGGAGCGGCTGATACTACCTGCCACCATTATAGCTGTCAGGTCCCGGACGTGATGCTTTGCTGGCAGGACGTCAGGTATGAGCGAAACCATTGCACTTCACTTAGCGAGAAACTTAGGCTGCTATGTCTGGCAGGTAAAATGGCGCAGTCGACATTGTCAAAAACTGTGCTGAAGTCTAAGAAGCGTATGATAATTTTCTGCATCCCTGGCAAGCTTCCGGTCATCTTCCACATTTATTTAGGCAGGTGTGTTGCGATGTTTATGGAAATCTGATTACTATTCGTCTAGTAGGTTGAGAAACTTGATTACTATTCGTCTATTAGGTTGTTTGTAATTAGGTAATTTGGTGACTGGTCGTGGGCTATAGATTTTAAGGCCTTGGACAGTGCAGGAAGATGTATTGATCGGTAATCAGACGGAGCAGTGGCAACGTCCATTTTGGGTACTGGGCTAACTAGTCGGTGTCTCCAGGCCTCAGGAAAATTATTTGCGACTAAGGCCCTGTGGCAGGGGTAAAATACAGGGAGCGAAAGGCTATTTACAATTTGTGCTGAAACCAGATGGCTGTTATAAGAGTCGAGGGACATGAAAGGGAAGCAGTGGTTGGTAAGGGAGTGACACAGGGTTGTAGCCTATACCTGATGTTATTCAATCTGTATATTGAGCAAGCAGTAAAGGAAACAAAAGAAATATTCGGAGTAGGAATTAAAAATCGACGGAGAAGAAATAATAACTTTGAGGCTCGCCGATGATATTGTAATTCTATCAGAGACGGCAAAGGACTTGGGAGAGCAACTGAACGGAATGGTCAGTGTCTTGAAAGGAGGATATAAGATGAACATCAACAAATGCAAAACGAGTATAATGGAATGTAGTCGAATTAAATAGGGTGGTGCTGAGGGAATTAGATTAGGAAATGAGACACCTAAAGTAGCAAATGAGTTTTGCTACTAGGGGAGCAAAATAAGTGATGGCCAAAGCAGAGAGGATATAAAATGTAGACTGGCATTGGCAAGGAAAGCGTCTCTGAAGAAGATAAGTTTGTTAACATCGAGTATAGACTTAAGTATCGGGAAGTCGTTTCTGAAAGTATTTGTATGGAGTGTAGCCATGTATGGAAATGAAACGTGGACGATAAATAGTTTGGACAAGAAGAGAATAGAAGCCTTTGAAATGTGGTGCTACAGAAGAATGCTGAAGATTAGATCACATAGCTAATGAGGCAGTATTGAATAGGATTGGGGAGAAGAGAAGTTTGTTGCACAACTTGACTAGAAGAAGGGATCGGTTGGTAGGACGTGTTGTCGGGCAGCAATGGATAACCAATTTAGTGCTGGACGGCAGCGTGGAGGGTAAAAATCGTACATGAAGACCAGGAGATGAATACACTAAGCACATTCAGAAGGATGTAGGTTGCAGTAGGTACTGGGAGATGAAGAAGATTGCACAGGATAGAGCAGCATGGAGTGCTGCATCAAAGTAGTCTCTGGACTGAAGGCCACAACAACAGCAACAGAGCCCTGTTGAAGATATCTGTTACAGTGGACAGTAGTGGGTCAACAATAAGCTTCATCATTTGGACATCAATGTTATCGTGTCCAGTAGATGCTGATCTGATAGTCTTAATGGTTTTTTTTTTTACGGTATTGGAAGTAACATGCTTCCGAGATGTGATTCGACGGCGCAGTGATGAGTTACGTTACTGTAGTGCTTTGGACGTTTCGTATGATTCCCCTGACGAGGTCGTAGTTTTGTGAGCGGCCGGCCGATGGACGATGGTTACTGCGAACAGAATGCACATTAATAAAACGAATTGCCCGGCCAGATTCCGCGTCATTACACAGGCTGGCCTGCAGCGATGCGATGTTATGACGCGGAACATAATGTCACGGGGTTGTTTGGAACAAAAGCAGCGGCGGGACAGCCGCGTACATGCATAATGCAACAGCGCCCCGCTGACATTTGTTTGCGCAAAGCTGTAGGCGGCAGAAGCCGCCGGTCGCTGCTGTCTGTCTCGTTCGCGGCTGTGTCTGGCTGGCTGACTTCTGGTGCAAAATCGGACGGCCGCCGGAAAGCTATGCCGTGTATGCTTGCTTCCTGTAATGATTCTTTATTTACGTGACCATTACCGCACTCCAACCCCGGTTCTCGATACCAGTAATATCGTACTACTTTTCTGCGAAGTAACAGACATATTTTTGTGACAATATTCACATTTGGTTTTATTAATGTATAGGTACTCCGATGTATCGATATATTACAGTCATGTGGTTCTGGTGTGTATTCATTTCTGTGAGACTGTCATAATCTTTGACTTACTTGTAACCGTTTTGGCGCGAATGCGCACAGAGCAGTCTTTGTTTCACTTTGCACAAGTTAAGTTGTTATTTCGCATTGTAAAAGAACAGTCAAGTCATGTGTTTGGTTAAAGTGGAAATTAAATATATGAACACTGATACAGAACTGTTTTCTTGATGATGTGACAATTAAGAAGAAGTATATGTGAATTTACAAGAAGTTTAACAAAAATGTGGATCGTGAACACCAAGTCAAAAATTATTTCTACCATACCATTATTCTGATCTGGGATTGTTGGATCATTAAGAATTTCCAGAAAAACTCATTTTTTAGGTCTTCAAATATTGCTAAAATACAGATCTGTACCTTCTAGCACTCAAAGTGGGATCATCCTAGAATCAACAAGATGAGCCATAACAACTTCGACGAAATCTACGTGGGAATCCATAAGTGCCAAAATTAATGACTTTTTTTACAGTGGATTCACTATTTCCATTCTGACGATACCATCCACAGTCAATAACTTTGTTGTTGCCAGATAAAGCGAACATATGCTGCGTGTGCAACATATTAATCTGATTTCTAACCTACTTTGCAAGTAGTGGTATTGTTAGATTCCTTACCGACTATTAGCGATCCTTATTACTGAAAACAGACACTGTCTCTGCCAGCGGGTGGAGTCCACAACTGATGTGCATTAGCAATCTGTGTTATTGATCGGCCGCTCGGGATTAGGCGAGCGGTCTCAGGCACTGCAGCCATAGACTGTCCGGCTGATCCAAGCGAAGGTTCGAGTCCTCCCTCGAGCATGGGTGTGTGTGTTTGTCCTTAGGATGATTTAGTTTAAGGAGTATGTAAGCTTAGGGACTGCTCAGCTTAGTAGTTAAGTCCCTTAAGATTTTGTAAGTAGGCTGTTTAGGTTTTTATGTTGGTAACGCCACGTAGCGCTCTGTATGAAAATCACTGGCTGTGCTGTGTGAAGGCGGTGGTTGGTTTGCATTGTTGGAGTAATATTCGCCATTGTAGTGTTGGACAGTTGGCTTTTAACAGCGCGTAGCGTTGCACAGTTGGAGGTGAAGCGCCAGCATTGGTGGATGTGGGGAGATGGCGGAGTTTTGAGAGCGGATGATCTGGACGTGTGTCTATCAGAGACAGTAAATTTGTAAGACTGGATGTCATGAACTGCTATATATGTTATGACTTGTGAACACTATTAAGTTAAATACATTGTTGTTTCTCTATCAAAATCTTTCATTTGCTAACTATGTCTATCAGTAGTTAGTGCCTTCAGTAGTTAGAATCTTTTATTTAGCTGGCAGTATTGGCGCTCACTGTATTGCAGTAGTTCGTGTAATGAAGATTTTTGTGAGGTAAGTGATTTGTGAAAGGTATAGGTTAATGTAAGTCAGGGCCATTTTTTTTGTAGGGATTATTGAAGGTCAGATTGAGTTGCGCTGAAAATATTGTGTGTCAGTTTAGTGTTGATGAGAATAGGCAAAGAGCGAAATGACTGAGTGCGTTCAGTTCTGCTCAGTTGTTTGAAAACCAAATAAAGTAAGAGGTTTACCAGCACAGTAATTCATTAAGTTTTTTAAGGGGACGTTCCAATTTCGCACACACATTTTTCTTATCGGTCAAAGTCCTAAAATGAATCAGTATAGTGTCACTAACAATTTGTTCACACACCAATCCTCATTTGGAGGACTCTAACAGGGACGTGCTCCTCTCATACAATGAAGCAAAACACATTTACGTACGACGGTAAGTCAATTATTATCCCCGAAAATTTTATTGTAACAAATAGGACACTTAGAAGAACATCATTTTTCGACATTGTCTCCTTGTGTTTCAACGCACACGGTCCATCATTGTACAAGCTTCCTGATGCCCTCATAAAAGAGGAGCTGCAGGCCAGGAATGCGCCGCTTCTTTCACTGCTTCCTCTGAGGCAATCCGACGGCCCCTTAATGCCTGTTTGTGTGGACCAAACAAGTGATAGTCGGAAGGAGCAAGATCGGGACTATATGGAGGATGATCCAGTACTTCAGATTTGAGTTTCTGGATCGTATCAGCAGTGTGGGCAGCAGTATGCGGACGGGCAATGTCGTGCAACAACACAACACCTTCTGACACCAATCCTCGGCGTTTGCTTCCAATTGCAGGCTTTACCTGGCAGTAAGCATCTCACTGTAACGTACGCTGTTTACTGTTGTGCCCCTTTCCCCACAATGTTCCAGTACTGGACCTTGTGCGTCCCAAAAACCGTAATGATGGATGCGTGTTTCGTCACCAGTAATGATCCTGTCTAACAAGTTGTCCACTTCGTTACCACAGCGATTCAAATGTTTTTTGCAGACGTCCAAGCGCGTTTGTTTGTGCAACTGTGTGAGTTGTTTTGGGACCCATCTTGCACAAACTTTATGAAACCCGAGTCTGTTGTGGAAGACTTCGTAGGCAGAACCGTGACTAATTGGCAGACTATGTGCCACTTCGTCAACAGTTAATCGTGAACGCTCAGTGGTTTCTTCATTTGTGGAGGTAAACTGTCGTGCGTAACACTTGTGCGACCATTTCGGAATTTTTCAATTCATTCGTAGGCACTCCATTGTGCGCTACGGTCGCAGGTTCGAATCCTGCCTCCGGCATGGATGTGTGTGATGTCCTTAGGTTAGTTAGGTTTAAGTAGTTCTAAGTTCTAGGGGACTGATGATCTCAGAAGTTAAGTTCCATAGTGCTCAGAGCCATTTGAACCATTTGAAACAAAGCTTGCGTGATCAACGTAAAACGGCAGTACTACCAAAATCAACAAAAATATCACTAAATTTCGGATAATAATTGACTTACCCTCGTACATAAAGAGTGCATATTTACAAATATCCGCCATTTCTCTTGTACTAAGTTGGTAGCACTGAGCATTGGACAATTTTTTTTTTTTTTTTTTTTTTTTTTTTTTTTTTTTTTTTTTTTAAACGGACCACTTCACGACGAAGCCACAGGCGAACGTAACAGTCGTGTCAGTTATCCCCAGCGATAGCAGCGCCCCAAGTGGCCAGCAAGTGGTACTTCACAAATACAACATCAGATGCGTGCGAAGATAATACCCACATTATTTAACATATCAAATAAGTCACCCCAACTGCAGCTTAATGGAAAACCACACAGACGTGGTAATAAATCCTCAAAATCAATAAAACTCTTTCGCAACACAGGAGAAACTAGTCTCAAAATTGTTGCAAAATATGAGGCACAAAGGGCAAGAACCTGCAACACATTCTCTTTTAAAGCAAAAGTAAATACATTTAAAAAATTATTCTTGTAATAGAAATTCGAGTGAAGTGTAAGAAAGGGCGAATCGTTGGACTCTGTAGAATATTTTTAAGTGTCAAGGAAAGTGCCTCTGTTAATAAAAACAGACAATAACACAGGTAGATACTTCTCTGGCATGAGGCTTTGCCTTGTAATGCATAAGTATTGGTATACACTTGCCTTTGTGGGCATTTTGTCTTATCTTCAGAATGATATGGACTGTTATCCATGACGATGAATTTTTCATTAAGTTTTGAAGCACAGTTCTTGCAACGATTTCGCAGTAGTATTTTGGTTTGTCTCTTCATGGTAGTCAGAGGTCTTGTAGGAAGTGAATAACACTTGACAATTAGAAATGAAACAGTTTGAATTCTCACCATGTGCTACACTTCTTCTTTTTCCTCTGCCAATTGGAGTTGGTATCATCTCTTCAGCTTTTTGAAACTATGTCCCATGTTTACCCATGTTCCAAAAAGCCAAAAGGTACAGTCTAAATTTGTCCCTACTAATTCTATAAGAAAACAGCATTGCCAGGCTGCAATAATTTGGTGTTCATTAATAGCACGCGGTTTCAAATTGAATTATAGTGGAATACTAACCTGATCGCAACTCTTAATAAGGATGATAAATTATCCCAAAGCAGATCCACTGCTGCAACGGTAGCATGTGGCTTTTTGTGTCGGGTACTCCTTCCTCGAATAATACGGATATATCTGATGACGCATCACACTTCCTGAAAAAGAGCTGAGATTTGTGACCCGTTTTTCGAGGTGCCTCTTCTTCCAGGTTTTTCCATTTTGGATGACCCACCTGATCCATCTATAAATTTGTCCTTGCAGATCCTTATTACTGATTATTTGCTGATTTGTAGAGTGGCTGCAGTTCACTCCACCACTTTAACCATAGGAAGTGTTCCTCTTGATTTCAGCGGAATAATCTGGAAATATAGACATTTTCTAAAGTATTTTTTCATGAAGGACTTGTAGCTTATGCCACTGAATAAGTGTGATTCAGCTGTTTTTACCTGCGTTTCACGATAAGTCTTGTATCTTGGTAACTAACGCATGGAACGCAATTTCTGAGGAGAGTGTGTTGAAGGTTGAGCAAAGCATGCGTGAAGGTCGGCGGATCACCCTGGATCATTTCTACACGTTGGTTCATGAGATTTCCCGAAGCACCGCTCAAAGAATTTTAACGGAAACACTGAACTACCGGAAGCTGTGCGCAAGATGGCTGCCACGCATGCTGACTGAGGACCACATGCGGCAATGAGTTGACGCTTCCCGCGCATTTCTTCACCGCCTTGCAGTCGAACAGGGCAACTTCCTGGACTCAATTGACACGAGAGACGAAACTTGGGCGTACCACTTTACACCTGAGACCAACCAACAATCACGCCAGTGGCATCCTTCTTCGCCAAAGCCGCGGAAATTCAAACAAACGCAGTGTGACGGTAGAGTCATGACAACCGTTTTGTGGGATCGGATTGTTGGTCGACTTTATGCCCACTGGGACCACAATTAACTCTGACAGGTACTGCGAGACTGAAAAAACTCAAACGGCCAATTCAGAACTGGAGAAGAGGAATATTGAGCAAGGGCGAACACATTCTCCATGAAAACGCTCGCCCACACATCGTTCGGCAAACCGTTGCTCTCCTGCAACAGTTTCAGTGGAACATAATCACCCACTCACCCTATAGTCATGACTTGGTGCCCAGTGACTATCACCTGTTCCCTAGGTTAAAAGAATATTTGGCCGGTAAGAGATTCAGCTCCGACGATGAGCTAAAATAAAAGGTTCATAACTTTCTGCACAGCATGGCGGCGAGCTCACATGACATGGGCAAACAAAAACTGCCACAGCGTCTACTAAAATGCATCGACAGAAATGGTGGTTATGTCGAAAAATAGCTAAATGTTCAACCTGTAAACTGATGTAAACCACTGTAGAAATAAACAGGTCTATGTAGTTATAAAAAAATAAAAACCAGGAGATCTTACGTTTGGGATTACCCTCGTACAACCTTGCTGTCCGCCGCCCTTTGCCGTTTGCTCTCCTTAAGTAAATACCATCTCGGCAAGCTCTCGATCGAATACGGAGCCATTGTGTACGACGCTGTACCACATCCACTACAAGGTGAGTCAGCAAGAAAAGTGAATCGGACACAACATGAGCGATTACTATGGCAGAAGACGGCGCTAGGGCATGGCATATGAGGAACAGTACCACCCTCTAAGAGGAAACCACGCAGACTGTAAGTTTGGCTGTATGATACATAGCGTAATGAAGTATGACTGCATAAATAGTCTATAGCATGGAAATCATACATTTCCGGATATAAGTTCATTTGACCTTTCTTGTTCCGTATCATCGATCAATCCCTAGGGTCTGTGCACGATCGAAAAGAAATAATGCCACGCGACTTAAATTTCAAGACACATGTCAGACCCAGCTGGGAATCAACACAAGAATATGATAATAATACACAAAACATAAGTTAACAGGAAATTAATAAACAAACTTCTACACAGAAATTTGTTACAGTTAAAGGCAAATGCGACATCAATGTGATCCACCTTAGAAGCCGCGCTCGCGGTACTGCAGGCCATGACATTCAAATTTGGAGACAGTGCGTGGGTGGCAGCCACGGAGTCGGGAAGCTGAGCCGAAGCGCGAATCGGGAGGCAAGGCACCCTGAAAAGTTACGTTATAGAGTAATGACCGAAACAAAGGCTTTTATAGCATCAGGAGGGACATCATACACACCAAACACTGAGACACCGTCACCACTCAGAAATGACCCTTCCTCGGTTGATGTTAGTCCTGAAAAGTGTCAGTGATCCCAAACGTGTTCATCGAGAAGATCTCGTGAGGTGTCAAAAAACATACATGCAAACACCGTCTGAGCAGGCCGTGAAGTTGCAACAGCACCGACCGGCCGCCTTGTCGTCCTCAGAACTTAGGCGTCAACGGATTCAGGTACGGACTGGCATGTGATCAGCACACCACTCTCCTTGCGGTTGTCAGTTTTCGTGACCGGTGCCGCTACTTCTCAATCAAGTAGCTCCTCAATTGGCCACACAAGGGGCTGAGTGCGACACACTTGCCCTCGGCAGACCGGACGGTGACCCATCCAAATGTTAGCCAAGCTCGACAGCGCTTAACTTCGGTGATCTGACAGGAACCGGTGTTACCACAGTGGAACTACCGTTGGCCTTTTGAGGTGTTAGCTGAAGAATAACTCCCGGTGCTGTCCGAAGCTCCCCTCGGAGTGTGCCTTTGTCGATCCTTTGACTCACTATCCCCATGTCTTCCTCGCAAACACGCCCAGCGTGTTCAGTACACAAACTGGCAACGGACCAGGGAATCTACAACACGGAGCCCCAAGAGCAGCACGCACGCATTCAAACTGGCGCAAAATCCCGCGCGCCACAGCTCGAAACCTATAATCGCGACCGCTCAAGTCTCCCACCCGATACCAAATCCCAGCCTCGCCGCTTCTCCAACTGAACAGCCTGCACTCCAAAGAATCCTATACAGGGCCGGACGCGGCCTATCTGTTTGCTCAATTTCTCAGTTCCGTTCCGAACATCAACTGCAACCCCGCTGGTACGGTTGCAAGAGTTCCGGTTTGTTCAAAAAATGTTCATATGTGTGTGAAATCTCATGGCACTTAACTGCTAAGGTCATCAGTACCTAAGCTTATACACTTCTTAACCTAAATTATCCTAAGGACAAACACACACACCCATGCCCGAGGGTGGACTCGAACCTCCGCCGGGACCAGCCGCACAGTCCATGACTGCACTGCCCCCGGCCGCTCGGTTAATCCCGCGCGGCTTTCCAGTTTCTACTTGGTTCAAATGGCTCTGAGCACTATGGGACTTAACTGCGGCGGTCATCAGTACCCAAGAACGCAGAACTACTTAAACCTAACTAAGCTAAGCACATCACACACATCCATGCCCGAGGCGGGACTTGAACCTCCGATAGTAGCGGTCGCGCGGTTCCAGACTGTAGCGCATACAACCGCTCGGCCACTTCGGCCGGCACTTTGTACTTCTGCGATAAGTTGCTGAAAAGATGAATTGAAAAGAAAATTGAGGATGTGTTACATGCCGATCAGCTTGGCTTTAGGAAAGGTAAAGGCACTAGAGAGGCACTTCTGACGTTGCCATGGATAATGGAAGCAAGACTACAGAAAAATGAAGACACGATCGTAGTATTTGGCGTCCTGGAAAAAGCCATCGATAAAATAAAATCGTGTAAGATGTTCGAAATTCTGACAAAAACAGGAGTACGCTACAGAGAGAGATGAGTAACATACAATATGTACAAGAGACAAGAGGGGATAATAAGAATGGACGAGGAAGAACGAAGTGCTCGGATTAAAAAGGGTGTAAGACACGGATGTAGTCCTTCGCTCCTGCTGTTCGAACCGTACATCGAAGAAGCAATAATGGAAATAAAGTGAAGCACCAGGGACACAATTCCGATGTTGCAGTTGTAAGGTGTCAGCAAATCCAACACCTTACATGAAAACCCTGACATGATAAGCAAATCTACTAGCATGTCACATAGCTCCGAATATATCGTGACATTAAATTAACCAAAGTAATACGAGTAACGAGTGAGCAAATGGAATACCACAGACTAACACAAGAATGCCTAAATGCATGTCGTACCTTCCCACCGTGAGGCAGACGCAGTTCCGAGGGGAGAAACGAGGACAGAAGCCGAGAGCAGAACCGTGTTAAGCTAGATAAGGGAGGGGCTGGGCACCCACGCCGCGAGCCTACCTGTACGACTATACAACCCGCACGTTTTAGCGTGAGGCTTTTTCGCGTCTCAGGTATGTCAAGGACCACCCCCAGCCCATGTTAAAAGCTAGAGCCCTCCAGAAAAGCAGTATAGATCTTACGATAACACAAAAAGGGCCACTACCAACCGCAAGTTTTAGCGTGAGACTTTTTCGCGTGTCTGTTACATTAGGACAATCCTCCAGCCAATGTTAAAAGATAGAGCCCTCCAGAAGAACAGTATAGATCTCACGATAACGCTAAAAGGACCACACCAGCTGCAGGTTTTAGCGTGAGACTTTTTAGCGTCTCTGTTACGTTGCAAACTTTAAAAACATTGCCCCACCACGAAAAGTATAACGTTTCTCATTGGATAGACAGAATTTTTGTAGGCGGAGCTTAAGGTTAACATTGAGACCTTGATTGGTCAGATGAAAACATAGCCAGACAGTTTTTTTAAACTAACTTCGGTAAATTGTAGTAAGGAGAAGTTAGAGGAGAGTTCGTTCCGAGACGGCGAGCTGGATGGCTGCTGCGCCGGTCGCTGCCGCCCTGACGCTGCTTAAACACCGACAAGGTAATGAACGCACGCGATGCCGCATTTTTGAGCGCATAAGGCTTCACTCAGAACTGCAGAAGTCTCATGTGTTACACCCCCTTTTTGCGTAATACTAGTGTCGATCGTTAATTAAAACTCATGGTGTTCACATTTGCCACTTGAAGTGAAAATCTGAAACGCGATAATTTTTCTATTTTATATAGTTATTGAGAAGCCACATCAGCCACTGTAATTTACGACAAGTTAGATAAGTTATTAAAGATAATTGAGGGTCACTGTAGACCATTTTGAGAGTTTTCTCTTTTGTGAAACTTAATTTAAACCTAGATTATAGATGTGATATGGCATAGGTCATCCTTCGATCGATTGTAGAACTTGGAAACCCATTTAGGGAATATTCGTTCACATTTTTGTTGAACGCAGTTGGTTTTTACCATCCTGTATTAAAACATTTCCTTTTATCAATGGTGCAATTTATAAACGATGTTTTGTGATTAGAATAAATTTCCAATGGTAAACTTAACTGCTTCTTCGACGTTATTTTACCAGCTAACTAAAAATAGGAAAGCCTTGCACCCTTTCCACTATATTTAGTTAGAATTAAGATTCTTTTACAGGGAGTGCAGTGGAGCTGACGCTGAGATCATTTAGTATTTGGTTATATCATCGCTAGTCTCACTGAACTCTTCTGAATTCTACATGTCATGTGTGGTCTGGCGTCTCCTTACCAGGTTCAAACTAGTTAATTCCCTAAAAAAACACGGTCAGAGCGTCGTTGCGCGAAAGTGGTAGGGAGACACGATATAGTGCAAACAGACATCACCATGAATGTTTAGACAGTTGATAACTGAAGCAAGACTAGAGAGAAATCAAGACACGCTACACTGAAGAGCCAAAGAAAATGGTGCACCTGCGTAATATTGTGTAGAGACCCCACGACCACGCAGAAATACCGCAAGACGATGTGGCATGTCTGACGTAGTGCTGGAGAGAACAGACACCATGAACCCTGCAGGTCTGTCCATAAATCCGTAAGAGTACGAGCGGTGGAGATCTCTTCTGAACATCACGTTGCAAGGCATCCCACATATGCTCAACAATGTTGATGTCTAGTGAGTTTGGTGGCCAGCGGAAGTTTTTACAGCAGAAGTGTGTTCCTGGAGTTACTCTGTAGCAATTCTGGACGTGTGGGGTGTCGAATTGTCCTGCTGGAATTGCCCAAGTCCGTCCGAATGAACATGAATGGATGTAGGTGATGAGACAGGATGCTTATGTATGTGTCACCTGTCAGAGTCGTGTCTAAACGTATCAAGGGTCCCGTATCACTCCAACTGCACACGCCCCTCACCATTGCAAAGCCTCCACCAGCTTGAACAGTCCGCTGCTGACGTCCAGGTTTCATGGATCCATGAGGTTCTCTCCATACCCGTAAAAGTCCATCCTCTCGATATTATTTGAAACGAGTCTCGGGCGACCAGGCAACGTGTTTCCAGTCATCGACAGTCCAGTGTCGGTGTTGACTGACCCAGGTGAGGCGTAAAGTTTTGTGTCGTGCAGTCATCATGGTTACACGAGTGGGCCTTCGGCTCCGAAAGCCCGTATCAATGATGTTTCGTTGAAAGGTTCGCACGTTGACACTTGTTGATGACCCAGCATTGAAATCGGCAGCAATTTGCCGAAGGGTTTCACGTCTGCCACGTTAAACGATTCCCTTCAGTCGGGTTTGGTCCCGTACTTCCAGCACTTCTTGTCGGCCGCAGAAGTGTCGGAGATTTGATATATCACCGTATTCCTGATATTCACGGTAGACTTGTGAAATGGTCGTATCGGCAAGTTCCCATTTCATCGTTATCTCGGAGATGCTGTGTTCCATCGCTCTAGCGCCAATTATAACACCACGTGCAAACTCATTCGATAACCTGCCATTGTAGCAGCAGTAACCGATCTAACGATTGCGTCAGACACTTGTTGTCTTATACAGGCTTTACTGATCGGAGCACCGTATTCCGCCAATTTACATATCTCTGCATTTGAATAATCATGCCTATACAAGTTTATTTGGCGCTTCAGTGTGTACTGGAATTACGGCAAGTGCTACGGCGTCGTCTAAGCGATGGGACAGTGGCCCGGAGGTTGCTGTTGTGCCGGCGGATGGTGGGAAGCACATCACATCGGAATTAGTGTTTCGCTCTCCTACTGATTTTGTTCGGCGTCGGCATTCAGCCTGGAACTTGAACTGGATCGTACGCATTGACTGGAACAGTAATTCGCCCCTCCCGTCGGAGGTTCGAGTCCTCCCTCGGGCATGAGTGTGTAGGTGTTGTTCTTATCATAAGTTAGTTTAAGTTGTGTGTAAGGCTAGGGAACGATGATTCAGTTACCTTTGGTCGCATAGGAATTGACACACATTTAGTAATTCGTCCGTCTGTGGGCGGCTTCGGTCGCGCGCAGGGTCATTCTGTAAACTGAACTGTTTTCCGTTAGCAAGTTTCGAGAGCATTTTTCCTATTTCTTCGCATTGGATGTATGAGGGGCACTCCAAGAGAAATGCACACTACTCTTTTTAAATCCATCTTTTACTGTACATGTTTGAAAATTTTACAGTGTGTATATACATCCTTTAGGAACAATATTTTCATTTCTCCACATAATTTCCATCCCTCTCAACTGTCTTACGCCATCTTGGAACCATCGCCTGTATACCCGCACGGTAAAATTCTGGACCAACCTCTTGGAGCCACTGTTTGGTAGTGTGCACAAGGGAGTCATCATCTTCAAACCTTGTTGCACGAAGAGAGTCTTTCAGTTTCCTAAAGAGATGGTAGTCACATGGAGCGAGGTCAGGACTGTAAGGCGGATGTTTCAGTGTTGTCCATCCGAGTTTTGTGATCGCTTCCATGGTTTGTTGACTGACATGTGGCCGCCCAATGTCGTGCAACAGCAAAACGTCCTGCTTTTGCCGATGTCGTCGAACACGACTCAGTCGAGCTTGAAGTTTCTTCAGTGTCGTCACATATGTATCAGCATTTGTGGTGGTTCCACTTGGCATGATGTCCACAAGTAAGAATCCTTCGGAATCGAAAAACACCGTAGCCATAACTTTTCCAGCAGAAGGTGTGGTTTTGAATTTTTTTTTTCTTGAGTGAATTTGCATGATGCCACATCATTGATTGTCTCTTTGTCTCTGGTGAAAAATGATGGAGCCATGTTTCATCACCTGTCACAATTCTTCCAATAAATTCATCTCCACCATTCTCGTACTGTTCCAAAAGTTCGCTGCATACCGTCTTACTTGTTTCTTTGTGAGCCACTGTCAGCATCCTGGGAACCCACCTGGCATAAACCTTTTTTTTAACACTAACACTTTCAGTATTCTGCAAAGACTTCCTTCCCCTATCTCAATGTAGCGTGACAATTCGTTCACTGTGGTGCGTCTGTCAGCAAAGTTCGTTAACTCTCTGCACATTGTCTGGAGTGTGTGCAAGTACGAGGCCTGCCGCTGCGAGGACAATCCTCAATATTGCCGTGCCCGCTTTCATCACGTAACCTGCTTGCCCACCGACTAACTGTACTGCGATCGTCAGCCGCATCTCCATACACCATTTTCAACCTCTTGCGGATGTTTCGCACTGTCTTGTTTTCACAGCACAGGAATTTTATGACAGCACGTTGCTTCTGACGAACGTCTAGTGTAGCAGCCATCTTGAAGACATGCTGTGACGGCGTCACTCACGGGAACAGGTTTAACTAAGTTTGAAAACAAGCGGGAAGGATGTATCTACACACTGTAAAACTTTCCACACATGCAGAGTGACACCTGTATTTTTACAAAAATAGTGTGCATTTCTTTTGGAGTGGCCCTCGTAGCGTCGAAGAGGGGGCCGGGCTTACCATTGACTAATATCACGACACTGTACCTTGGCAGTGTTTTGCTAGTTTCCATGTTATATGCGGCTAATCGGATGCCTTTCTGTTGTAGACTTTCCCGGATGTGCAAATCATGTTGAAGTATGCGCATGGTATTGTAGAGACGTGATGTCAGACGTTGCTACGCTGGCTGAAATTTGCATCTAAGGGTGTTAATTAATTAATGTGATCACAAATGTACGTTTAACTGAATTGTTCCAGCGCGAGGCGTCACGTTCAAGGGGGAGGATGATCGTTTATATCTACGTCTACAGCCGGCCGTGGTGGCCGAGCGGTTCTAGGAGCTTCAGTCCAGAACCGTGCGACTGCTACGGTCACAGGTTCAAATCCTGCCTCGGAAATGGATGTGTGTGATGTCCTTAGGTTAGTTAGGTTTAAGTAGTTCTATGTTCTAGAGGACTGATGACCTCAGATATTAAGTCCCATAGTGCTCAGAAACATTTGAACCATCTACATCTACATATTCATGGATACTCTGCAAATCACATTTAAGTGCCTATCAGAAGGTTCATCTAAGCAACTTCACAATAATTCTCTGTTATTCCAATCTCGAACAGCGCGTGGAAAAAAACGAATACCTATATCTTTCCGTGCTAACTCTGATTTTCCTAATTTTATTATGGTGATCGTTTTTCCCTATGTAAGTCACCTCGAATAAAATATTTCCGCATACAGAGGAGAAAGTTGGTGATTGAAGTTTCGTGAGAGGAATCTGCCGCAATCTGGATATACATGGATACTCTGCAAATCACATTTAAGTGCCTATGAGAAGGTTCATCTAACCACCTTCATAATTATTCTCTGTTATTCTAACCTGGAACAGCGCGTGGAAAAAAACGGATACCTATATCTTTCCGTGTGAACTCTGATTTCCCTTATTTTATTATGATGGTCGTTTCTCCCTATGTAAGTCACAGCGAATAAAGTATTTCCGCATTCGGAGGAGAAAGTTGGTGACTGAAGTTTCGTGAGAGGATTCCGCCGCAACCAAACATGTCTTTGTTTTAGTAGTGTCCATCCCAAATCCTGTATCATGTCCATGACACTCTCACCCCTGTTTCGCGATAATACATAACGTGCTGTTCTTCTTTGGAGTTCCTAGGTGTATCCCGCCAATCCTATTTGCTAAGGATCCCACATCGCGCAGTGCTGTAGATCTGTTACATTTTCTAAGTGTTCTGCTAATAAAACGAAGTATTTGGTATACCATTCCCACAACATTTTCTAAGTGTTCTTTCCAATTTAAATTATTCGTATTTGCAATTCCTAGATATTTCGTTCAATTTACGACCTACAGATTAGACTGATTTTTCGTGTAACCGTAGTTTAAATGATTCGTTTTAGAACTGATGTGGATGAACTCACACTTTTCATTATTTATGTTGAATTGGCAACTTCCGAACCTTCATATATTCTTTCTAAATCGTTTTGCAAATTGGTTTGCTCTTCTGATGAGTTCGCCAGACGATACACGACATGAAGTTGGTTGAGAGTGCTAATGATAATTTGTCGTTTGCAACGTTTGTTCGTAGCTTGTGACTGCAGTAATGTGAGTCAGGTACCGAGGTATCTGATACTGATGATAGGTTGATTTGTGTGCGGCTGCATTAGCGCATCTTACGCTCCTGTAAATCGTAATTAAATTGTGTGATAGGTTTTCCTGCAGTTGTCCTAACTATCCACCTAGCCTAACGTTTTCTGATTTGTTCAACTGGCGTTAAGTTATTCAAGTGTCAGTATTCCTATGTGCAGTTATGGTGCACCAACGTGAAACTGATTCTGAACTAAAGCTTAATTGTTTTAAAAAGAATATCTTGGATGATTTTCATTTTTTAAAGTTATTGGTTCTTGCATTTAAGGAAAAGGAAATTTTGGGTAATTTAGAATTTCAGTCATTATCTTTAACTATTTTGAATCATTTAAGTTTTTTTCAAAGGTTATTGGTTCTAGTCTTTAAAAAAAGGAAATATGCCAAGTTTAGAACTTCAATTAACATACTAAAAAGTGGCATTAGTTTAATGTTATAAGAATTATTTTTTTGAAAGTTTAAGAAAAAGAAAGTACATATTTTCTGTGTGCCTACGAGGGGCGTTTGAAAAGTCCGAGAGATGGCACCACCGGTGCATATCGAGGTGATGTATAGTTAGTGGCATCTGGAAAGAACGCACGCCAAGTTTCAGCCATATTGGTCTATTTCTTTGTGTTTGGCATTCGTGTGAATCAAGGAAGGAGGGCTTGTCAAACAATTGACGAAAAAGAATTTCGTGTGGTGATTAAACATTATGACAAGCAAAACGCCTCAGGAGACTAAAGAGAAGCTTGATAAACATTACGATGACTCTGTACCTTCGATTAGAACAGTTTATAAGGGGTTTCGAAATTTTCGGTGTGGCCATATGGGCACAAGTCATGCTGAACGTTCTGGACGCCCTGTGGAGGATACCACTCCAGAAATCATTGATAAAATCCATGATATGGTGATGGATGACAGAAGAGTTAAGGTGCGTGAGATTGATAGTGCTGAGGGCATCTCGAATCAACGGGTTCATAATATTTTGCATAAACATTTGACATGAGAAAGCTATCCGGAAGATGGCTTCCGCGATTGCTCATGCTTGACCAAAACGGAATCGTGTGAATTGTTACGAGGATGGTTTGCAGCTGTTCAGGAAGAATCCGCAGAACTTGCAACGTCGTTTCGCCACTATGGAATACATTACTATACTCCTGAGACCAAACAACAATCTAAACAATGGGTTACCAAGGGAGAATCTGCACCATGAAGACGAAGACCATTCCTTCGGCCGGAAAGGTTATGGCGAGTGTCTTTTGGGATTCGCGAGGGATAATCCTCATCGACTATCTGGAAAATGGTAATACTATTACAGGTGCATATTATTCATCGTTATTAGACCGTCTGAAAACGGAGTTGCAAGAAAAACGCCGGCGATTTGACTGCAAAACAGTCCTTTTCCATCATGACGATGCACCAATACACAGTCTTGGTCGCAAAATTATTGGAAATAGTATTCCAACTCGTTTCACATTCCCCCTGTTCTCCAGACTTGGCTCCTTCGGACTACTATTTGTTCCCCAATTTGAAGAAATGGTTGGTAACCCATTGTTTAGACGAGGAGGTGATTGCAGCAGCTAATAGATATTTGGCAGACTTGGACAATTCCTATTATTCGGAAGGGATCAACAAATTAGGACAGCGTTGAACGAAGTGTGTAAGTCTAAAAGGAGACTATGTCGAAAAATAGAAAAGGTTTACCCCAAACACGTAAGTAGTTTTTGTTTTTGCGCGGACTTTTCAAACGCACCTCGTACGTATGCCTGCGTAAACCAAGAAAACCAATAAATGTTCAGTTACTGTGCCCAGTATCTTACCTCACCAGAACCGTTCTGTTCTAGCTCGGCCAGCTCCAAAGGTTACCTTAAGAAAAAGTCCCACCACCTTGCCAGCTGCGCCACGCATCTTCCGTGTACCTCATCGCCGTCTCCTTTCGAACGTAAAGCACTAGCTAGCCCTGCGCTCCGGCCGCTTTGCGCATCATCCGTGTGTTCGTATTTATTGACAGCAACGTCGGATCCGACTCCGTCTGTCGAGGTGCCCCACTAAAGCTTCAGTTAACCGAGTCAAAGCTAAACCACCGCCTCTGTGGCAACCCAGTTCTGTCATTCACGTAGCTCGAGAGCCAATCTGTGCTCGACAGCTGAAGAAACCAAGTAAAGCTGCGCTGCGTCTGTGCTAAATCATGATGTGGCTATCGAGCTGCAAGTTATTTTGCTCTTACCACCGACCACTGACGACGGATACACGACTCTTAAGGGCAGATGTAGGGGAAAATTGCGAAAAAATCGATTTTTTAAAATTGCATAATTTATTAGATTGATTCCTAAAGAATAACATCGCGATGTTTCGTAAATAGAATTCTGGCTAGAAAAATGTTTTAAAAATGTTCGTTTGGGCATCTGCCCCTGCCAATCTGTCTCTTTCTATCCTCTGATCCACATCTTCTCTACGCAAGAAACTTTTTGTGGCTTAATTTTTCGTTCAAGCTATCGAAACGAACGGTAGATGAGTCTAGAAGGCTATGAGAAAGATTACGTTTGCTTGTTCCCTTGTTTACAACGTGTTCTTTTAATAGTACGTACTAAAAACTTATTTCATTTTTAGTTTTCCATATATCAACCTGTTTTCCTCGAAATGGATCGTAACAGTGGACACATATTCAAAAAAATGAGAAAACGTCAAATTTTACGTGTTGAAGGTACAGTTTTACAGATTGACTGGCGACCCCATGGAGTGTTGTGTGCACAACAACCCTACATGTTAAATTACAAGGAAGGTCAACTTTGGCAGTAATATTGATGTTTTATTGATAGCAGAATCGATTTTCGATCATATAGTGATCATCTTCGGTGCTGTACAAATTAAACTCAGACACTGGTATCAAGTTATCAATTACCAAAACTGAGAAGCGCTTCTGCTATCAATAAAACATCAATATTACTGCCAAAGTTGACCTTCCTTTTTAGGTTTTACAGATCCTGCTCCTAGGACTGAAAAACAATCTTCGACAAAGTCAGTGAGTTCATCAAAGAAGAAAATTAGTGAAGCAATTGATAGCTATGTACAGCGCCAAAGTATTTAGTTTAACTGACTTAGAAATGCTTGCCTATATGGTTAATGTCTAGAGGACAAATGTAAGGACGTAGAGGCTTATCTCACGAGGGGTAAGAAAGATGCAGCCTACAGGAAAATTAAAGACACCTTTGGAGAAAAGAGAACCACTTGCATGAATATCAAGAGCTCAGATGGAAACCCAGTTCTAAGCAAAGAAGGGAAAGCGGAAAGGTGGAAGGAGTATATAGAGGTTCTATACAAGGGCGATGTTCCTGAGGACAATATTGTGAAAATGGAAGAGAATGTAGATGAAGATGAAATGAGAGATATGCTACTGCGTGAAGAGTTTGACAGAGCACTGAAAGACACAAGTCGAAACAAGGCTCCGGGAAGACAACATTCTATTAGAACCACTGACAGCCTTGAGAGAGCCGGTCCTGACAAAACTCTACCATCTGGTCAGCAAGATGTATGAGACACGCGAAATTACCTCAGACATCAAGAAGAATATAATACATCCAATCCCAAAGAAAGCAGGTGTTGACAGATGTGAAAATTACCGAACTATCAGTTTAATAAGTCACAGCTGACCTCGACGAAGATCAGTTTGGATTCCGCAGAAATGTTGGAACACGTGAAGCAATACTGACCCCACGACTTATCTTAGAAAATAGATTAAGGAAAGGAAAACGTACATTCCTAGCATTTGTAGACTTAGAGAAAGCTTTTGACAATGTTGAGTGGAATACTCTCTTTCAAATTCTAAAGGTGGCAGGGGTAAAATACAGGGAGCGAAAGGCTATTTACAATTTGTACAGAAACCAGATGGCAGTTATAAGAGTCGAGGGACATGAAAGGGAAGCAGCGGTTGGGAAGGGAGTGAGACAGGGTTTGTAGCCTCTTCCCGATGCTATTCAATCTGTATGTTGAGGAAGCAGTAAAGGAAATAAAAGAAAAGTTCGGAGTAGGTATTAAAATCCATGGAGAAGAAATAAAAACTTTGAGGTTCGCCGATGACATTGTAATTCTGTCAGAGACAGCAAAGGACTTCGAAGAGCAGTTGAACGGAATGGACAGTGTCTTGAAAGGAGGGTATAAGTTGAACATCAACAAAAGCAAAACGAGGATAATGGAATGTAGCCGAATTCAGTAGGGTAGTGCTCAGGGAATTAGATTAGGAAATGAGACACCTGAAGTAGTAAAGGAGTTCTGCTATTTGGGAAGCAAAATAACTGATGAAGGGGGAAGTAGAGAGGATATAAAATGTAGAGTGGCAATGGCAAGGATAGCGTTTCTGAAGAAAAGATATTTATTAACATCGAGTATATATTTAACTGTCAGGAAGTCGTTTCTGAAAGTATTTGTATGGAGCGTAGCCATGTATGGAAGTGAAACATGGACGATAAATAGTTTGGACAAGAAGAGAATAGAAGCTTTCGAAGTGTGGTGCTACGGAAGAATGCTGAAGATTAGATGGGTAGATCACATAAGTAATGAGGAGGTATTCAATAGAATTGAGGAGAAGAGAAATTTGTGGCAGAACTTGACTAGAAGAAGGGATCGGTTTTAGGACATGTTCTGAGGCATCAAGGGATCAATGGATAACCAATTTAGTACTGCAGTGCAGCGTGGAGGGTAAAAATCGTAGAGGGAGACCAAGAGATGAATACACTAAGCAGATGCAGGAGGATGTAGGTTGCAGTAGGTTCTGAGAGATGAAGAAGCTTGCACAGGATAGAGTAGCATGGAGAGCTGCATCAAACCAGTCTCAGGACTGAAGACCATAACAACATGGTAATGTTTTATGTGCATGTGGTAATTGTTGGTCAAAGGGCCTTAGACTGTATAGCGATTGTGTCCTCGATTGTTACGAAGATAGCTCCATGTAATGCCTGTCTAGTGTTCAGTAGCGGAGATATAAGTAGGGTGAAGTGCCTGCAGAGACTAGGTTTCCATCCAGGTGCATCCACACTGGAGATAGAAACATCGATGAAACGAAGCTCCGGCAGCAGAAGAAAAAAATTCTAAAGTTGACTAGGCAAAGGACGCAGAGGAAGAGATTACTATAGGAAGAGGAGGAATAAATATTATGGATATGGACAGCATTAGTCACTAGTGGTATAGCAATATTGTCAATAGTTGAAATAAAAACTTTTAATGTAAACTGACATAAACCGAATTTTTGGAGCTATCACGTACCTTGTCTCAGGAACTATAACAGCTAAAATCCTAAAATCTGTCATAGTTCCTAAGAATGACTTACTGAATAATCCTGTGCAGCACTTTTCCGTTATATTTTCTGCGAGAAAAGATCTCCTTTAAAATTTGAGGAAAGTAGACCAGTCCCAATTAACACAACACTGAAAAATTAAATTCAAAGCCACTGTGATATTAAACAAACATCTGTTCCACATGATTTATTAGCCTTTTATGCAAATGTAAACTGTGAAATTACAGTTTTATTGCTTGATTAGTTTACGAGAAAAGGTACATTACAGAAAAATATGATTAAAAAATCAGATTCTTACTGAGCCGTGAAGGGACTAGGGCCAATAGTATCTCTGACATGGGTACGATCGATTTCCTAGTACAGAGGTTTGCCTTTGGACTTGGGCCGGGTCGAGATATAAGCGAGTGCATTCTCCGGAAGCCTCGTGAGCTGTGGATGTGTCCGCTTCCTTGGAGGGACACGCAGTTAAGGGCTCGCGAAGTGATGGTCTGATCTCTCCGCAAAATCGCCCCAACATCAAGACACCCTGTTAAGTACTCTAATTACTATGAGGGCTTAGTTAACTGTGGCTGTGATCGCTCTTGGTATAGTAAGACGTTGCCTGACGGTGGATGTTATGTGTGTCCGATTTCATTTGATGCCTCTTGCTAAGCGTGTGCTCTGCTTCCGCATAATATCGATGTATTTGCAGAATGTTAGTTCATTATTTGTTATTAGCCAGTTTTTAGTT
Source organism: Schistocerca gregaria (assembly GCF_023897955.1). Lineage (NCBI taxonomy): Eukaryota > Metazoa > Arthropoda > Insecta > Orthoptera > Acrididae > Schistocerca > Schistocerca gregaria. The sequence continues at coordinate 85,775,293 of NC_064928.1, forward strand.
TGCTTACGATATCGGTTAATCCATGTGAATATGTCCTCTGCGGGCAATCTGAGTTTTTATTTCTAAAGGTTTCCGTGTTCAGCTTGCAGGCCCACTTAAGGTGACCAATACGTAAGTCATTATGTCCTAGTGAGTGTCGGTTCTCGTGAGACAATTTATTTCCCACTCCTAGCGTTTGTTTATCAGGTACTGTTTCACTTAAAGAGAGGGCTTGCAAGTGAAATTAGTTGTTGTTCAGCCTTGATTTTATAGTGTTAGTTCACTGGTCAATCTTGAATGTGTAAGTTAAGAAAACTTTTTTTGGCCTCCCGTTGTCGGGTGTGGTCTGTGTTTCAGTGAGCTGAGGCAGCGGGCAACCGAAGTGCAGAGCTTCCCTTTGGATTAAAAGTTTGGCTTACGGGCGGTGGACTTAGCCTGAGCTCGTATGTTCCTCTTCGGCAGCGTCTGCTGGATTCACATTTGGTGACCTACTTGGCTGCAAACAGAGCCACGTCTTGGTTCGAAGTTGAGTATTACTTCCCTCAGTCGGCTCCACCGTTCGTGGTTAAGCTTCGGTTTTACAAGCTTAGGTCTTACTTCTGTTGTTACACATTTATGATTGTACAAATTTGCAACTTTCTATGCCCTAAAAGATCATCTTACAAGCCAATGGGTATTTGAATAATTTCGTTGTTCGCTCTTCAAGGTTCTCTAGTCTAGTGATTTGTAAGATTGGTCAAGTTACGTTTTAATAAATATTTTCGAAGTATTCGTGTTAAAATTGAGGGTGTGCATCCACTGTTATTTTACATAATGTTAAAGTATTGCAATTGAAAGGCTCTTAAATAACGTGTTTTAACTAGAGTTGTTTTGTTAAGGTTATCGTCAGATTTAGCCTTGGTGGCTTCTGTCAATTTTTATATGAGATCATTGCAAATGGTTTATTAGTTTATTAATGATTTTATGCAGTGAGAGAGTTTCTTAAATATTTTGCTTAAGTGGCGTTTCTCAATGTTTATGGGAGATCGTTCCCTAATGTTTTATTAACTTTCTTATGTAATGAATGTATTGGAAATAATCTTGCCTGAGTGGCGTCTGTCAATTTTTATTCGAGATTGTTTTTGGTAGTTAATGAACAAATTGTAATTGAAATGTTCACTTTATTGGGTTAACCCTTCCACTGCCTTTGGATTTAAAGGTTAGACAAAGCAGGTGTTAAGTAAAAACGTTCCACTTACAAAACGTGTGTTGCTGCGCATTTTCAAGCAAAAATTGCACAGCACAGAATATCCAGCATTTATGCCGTATACAATAATCTCAAGTTTTACTACACTGAAGCGCCGAAGAAACTGGAACACGCATGTGTATTCAAATTCAGAGATATGTCTATAGGTAGAATATGGCGCTGCTGTCAGTAACGCCTATATAAGACAACAAGTATCTGGCGCGGTTGTTAGATCGATTACCGCGGCTAGAATGGCAGATTTAAGTGAGTTTCAACGTGGTGTTATAGTCGGCGCACGACCGATGAGAGACACCATCTGCGAGGTAGCCATAAAGTGGGGATTTTGCGTACGACCATCCCACGAGTGTACCGTCTCAGGAATCCGGTAAAACATCAAATTCTCCGACATCGCTGCGGCCGGTAAAAGATGCTGAAGAGAATTGTTCAACATGACAGAAGTGCAACCCTTCCGCAAATTGAAGCATATTTCGATGCTGGGTTATCAACAGGTGTCAATGTGCAAACCATTCAGCGAAAAATCATCGATATAGGCTTTCGGAGCCGAAGGCCCACTCGTGTATGCTTGATGACTGCACGCCACAAAGCTTTACGACTCGCCTAGGGCGTCGACACCGACGATGGACCGTTGATGACTGGAAACATGTTGCCTGGTCGGACGAGTCTCGTTCCAAATTGTATCGAGCGGATAGATGTGTAGGGTACGGAGACAACGTCACGAATCGATGGACCCAGCAGGGGACTGTTCAAGCTGGTGGATGTTCTGTAACGGTGTGGGGCGTGTGCAGATGTACTGATATGGGACCTCTGATACGTCTAGATACGATTCTCAGAGGTGACACGTACTTAAGCTTCCAGTCTGATCACCTGGATCCATTAAAGCCCATTGAGCATTCCATGGGCATGGGCAAATCTGGAATTGCGGACAGTGCGATTCTCGACAATGCGATAACCCACACGTCCGGAATTGCTACTGTGTGGCTCCAGGAATATTCCTCTGAATTTAAACATTTCCTCTGGCCACCAAACTCTGCAGACATGAACACTATTGAGTGTGCCTTGGATTCCTTGCAATGTGGTGTTTAGAAGAGGTGTCCACCTCCTCGTACTCTGCAGGATTCGGGGTGTCATTTCCCTCCAGCACTACTTCAGACATTAGTCGAGTCTATGCCACGTTGTGTTGAGGCAGTTCTGCGTGCTCGCGGGGGCCCTATACGATATTAAGCAGGTGTACCAGTTTCTTTGGCTCTTCAGTGTACTTTACCTGTAATGCTTATAGGGATATACAGGGTATTCCATTTATCTTGACCACCCTAAATAACTGTTGGTCCAGATGAAAATTACAAAATGTTTCAAGAAAATGTTCTTTAGCAGTCAGAAAGATATCAATTAGCAAGATTGCGTTCGTTGTAGCTTTGTCTTTTACAAAGATATGAATGGCAGTATAACTTTTTTAAATGACACCCTGTATTTTTTATTCGATAATTCATTTCCTCTCCTAAAGGCTGTGAGCATGTGGGTGCTATTCTGTCATTCTGCGCAACGGATTAATCTGAGATGTACTCTTTGGCTCCTGCAAGATACAATTTCCACCCCCACACTACTACAGAAGTCTCAAGGATAGGATCCGCTAATGAAATTTCTATTCAAAGTTTGAGGCTGTCGCGTGTGAAATGCAGTGAAGTGTACTGTTGTGAAAGAAATATGGAGCGCACAATACCATAAGCTGCAATGACTGCTGTCTGCGCCGCTCGCTGCTGACAAATAAGATAACTCTCGTTCTATCTGGATTGACCTTCGCCAATAAAACTCTCCCTATGCCTTGATGAAGTCTAAGACTCCTATTCGCCCCGTCTAACTATTGGCGACGTACACCGGGCAGATAACCAGTCCACCGCAATGCCACTCAAAAATTCACTCGCAGGCGTTTAACTATAACTCTGTCTGCTCATGCCGCACAATAAGTGTGGCGGCCAACACAGTGAACAATGCTTAATCGCAAGGACGCAATATAGAGTCGCACTCGGATTCGCTCTCGACAGAGGTGCTCTCACAGTGAAGTACTGAGGAGAGACTAGTTACTCGCTCATGGAGTACACGTACGAGCGCACACGCTCTAGTTACGTGTTCTCGCTCCAAGAGCGACAACGGAACAGCCCCTCTCCACGCCAGACGTGAAGGGGTATATCTTTCGGTCTCTTCCATTACTCCTTCAGCTCAAGGGGACGGGAATATCGTCTGCCAATCAGCATTGCTCTTCTAAAACGGGAGACGTTTCGTTTAAGGCGACCAATCCCGAAATCTGTAGCACCGGCGTTTGGCGTTTGCTGTCTCCCTATTAAAATCTCTGAAACTACGTGCTATATATGTAAATAATGCATAGGCTGGGCGCTCCGACACAATGTAGCGGAATTTGCTTTTAAGCCGAACACAGGGTCGTTCTTCCTTTCACTCGGGCAAACGCTGTCTGCTCCACGGGCGGTCACCTCATCCTCTGAAGGGACCGGCCTCCCGGCGTGTGGTCTGCGTCTCTCGAACTAAAAGCTGCTGTGTCCGTCGTGTCTGGGATGTATGTGCGTACACCAGCCTCGAGTATTTCAACCCCAGTGCGCGCTTGTTATATGCATATCGTTTACATGAATTCATACGACATTGACTTTATCTTATCGAGTTTGGGTTCGAATGAAGCGTTTTGGTCTGCGGAATATGATTGTGAGGGTGGAATATGTAAGCAATGAAGGTCAGGAGACCACAACGTCTTACAAGGCCTATTCGGAAATATATCACAGTGTACCATTCACTGAAACACAACGTTATTAATTACGTAATGCAACACCTACTTTGAGCCCAGGATCACAAACACGTCCTCTTGCTGGAGTTGTCAGAAAACAAATGAAAACCATGTAAAAACATAAAACAATATTCAATATTCACTTGGACTCTCCTGTACCATTGCCCATCAGTAGAACATACAAAGGTGCTCAAAGTGGTGATGGCTGGACACTGATATACTGGTGCACTCGTTGAATGAAAGATTTATTTACTGCTTCCAGTGTTGCCTGCTGAAGAGAATAAGGCATTATGTGTTGGACATCCGTCGTGTTAAAACCAAATAAACTTTCTGTTTCTTAGTGGCACTTCATCGAGAAGAGGAGGAAGAATTCATCTCAGGAAGTTGGCATACACTGTGCCGTTTAGACCTCCAATGATGAAATAAGGGCCAATAATTGTAGTACCAAGCATCCCACACTCTCCATTGACACTGATGTTCCACCTATTTAAGCCATCGTGGGTTGTCACTCTTCCAATAATGCATGTTCCTTGTATTTATCTGTCCTTTGAATGACATCACCTTTAAGCCAGGGACTGTTGTAAGTTTTTATTACACTACTGAAATTTTGGCCTTAGGCCATTATCAAGTGCTGCTGCCTAAGGCCGAAGTTTCAGTAGTGTAATAAAAATTTGTAACAGTCACTGGCCTAAAGATGATATCCTGCAAAGAAAATTTTATGACTGTGATTCCCAGTAACAATAAGTGTACCTGTCCTTTGTTTGAGAAGGAACATTCATCGGTAAATTAGAACATTCGAGAAGAAGTTCGGGTTGGCGAGGATATGCTGCTGGGCCCACTGACAGAACTGTACGCGATTCTGGAAATCATACGCATGCAATTCTTGATGCTGGTGTACATGGTAAGGATGAAACTCGAGACGTGTAAGAATACGATGTACACTGGTGTTCAAGCTGTCGCAGTGCTCACATGTGGATTCATAGCAACGGAAGCAAGAACAGTAACTTCGGCAGAATCGTCTGTGCGAGTGCTACGACGATTGCGTTCTCGTGGGTTGAAACTTCCTGTTTCCTGAAGCGTCGCAACAAGACGAGAAAACATCCCTCTCTGTATAGTTCCGCTGCCTGCATAGCATTTCGCCCACCTTCAATAACAACAACAACAATAAAAGAAACGTTATATCGATGCAGTTTTTAGGAAGGACAGCCTTTACTGTATGCCTACTCTACACAAAAAAATGGTTGAAATGGCTCTGAGCACTATGGCACTTAATTTCTGAGGTCATCAGTCCCCTATAACTTAGAACTACTTAAACCTAACTAACCTAAGGACATCACATACATCCATGCCCGAGGCAGGATTCGAACCTGCGACCGTAGCAGCCACGCGGTTCCTGACTGAACTACCTAGAACCGCTCGGCCAGAGTGTAGATCTTACGATAACACTAAAAGGGCCACACCAGCTGCAACTTTTAGCGTGAGACTTTTTCACGTCTCTGTGACGTTGCAAACATTAAAAACATTACCCACCACGAAAAGTGTAACGTTTCTCATTGGATAGACTGAATTTTTGTAGGCGGAGCTTATGGTTAACATTGAGACCCTGGTTGGTCAGATGAAAACACAGCCAGATAGTTTTTTTAAACCAACTTCGGTAAATTGTAAGGAGAAGTTAGGAGACAGTTGCTTCCGAGACGGCAAGGTGAGCGGAGCTGTGCTGCCTGCCGCCCCCTGACGAACACCGACAAGGTAATGAACGCACGTGATGCTGCATAGCGGTGCATAAAACTTCACTCAGAACTGCAGAAGTCTCATGTGTTACACCCCCTTTTTTTGCGTGATACTAGTGTCGATCGTCAATTAAAGCTCATTGTGTTCACATTTGCCACTTGAAGTAAAAATCTGAAACGCGATGATTTTTCTGTTATATAGTTATTGAGAAGCCACATCAGTCACTGTAATTTACGACAAATTAGATAAGTAATTAAATATAATTGAGGGTCATTGTAGACCATTTTGACAGTTTGCTCTTTTGTGAAACTTAATTTAAACCTAGATTATAGATGTATTATGGCATAGGTCATCCTTTGATCCATTGTAGAACTTGGAAACCCATTCAGGGAATATTCGTTCACATTTTTGTTGAACGCAGTTGGTTTTTACCATCCTGTATTAAAACACTTTCTTTTATCAATAATGCAATTTATAAACAATGTTTTGTGAGTAGAATAAAATTTCCAATGGTAAACTTAACTGCTTTTTCGACGTTATTTTACCAGCTAACTAAAAATAGGAAAGCCTTGAACTCCTTCCACTAAATTTAGTTAGTATTAAGATTCTTTTACAGGGAGTGCAGTGGAGCTGACGCTGAAATCATTAAGTATTTGGTTATATCATCGCTAGTCTCACTGAACTCTTCTGAATTCTACATGTCATGTGTGGTCTGGCGTCTCCTTACCAGCAACAGGTCCCAGGTTCAAACTAGTCAATTCCCTAAAAAACACGCCCAGAGCGTCGTTGAGCGAAAGTGGTAGGGAGACATGATATAGAACAAACAAACACCATGAATGTTAGAGGCTGTTTAGGTTTTAATGTTGGTAACACCACGTAGCGCTCTGTATGAAAATCACCGACTGCGCTGTGTGCAGTCTGTGGCTGGTTGGCATTATTGGAAATTTTGCTATTGTAGTGTTGGGCAGTTGGATGTGAACCGCGCTAGCGTTGCGCAGTTGGAGGTCAACCACCTGCAGTGGTGGATGTGGGGAGAGAGATGCCAGAATTTTGAGAACGGACGATCTGGACGTGTGTCCATCAGAAAGAGTACATTTGTAATACTGGATATCATGAACTGATATATATGTGACGACTTTTGAACATTATTAACGTAAGTACATTGTTTGTTCTCTATCAAAATCTTTCAATTCCTGACTATGCCTGTCAGTAGTTAGTGCCTTCTGTAGTTTGAATCGTTTGTTTAGCTGGCAGTAGTTGCGTTTGCTGTATTGCAGTAGTTCGAGTAACGAAGATTTTTGTGAGGTAAGTGATTTGTGAAAGGTATAGGTTATTGTTAGTCAGGGCCATTCTTTTGTAGGGATTGTTGAAAGTCAGATTGCGTTGCGCTAAAAATATCGTGTGTCAGTTTAGTGATGATCAGAATATGTAAAGACAGAAATGTCTGAGTACGTTCAGTTTTGCTTAGCTGTTTGAAAATCAAATAACGTAAGGGGGTTTACCAGCACAGTAATTCATTAATTTTTCTAAGGTGACGTTTCAAAGTTAGAGCCAATACAGAGGCTACCGACAATCATTCTTCCCACGCACTATTCGCGAGTGGAACAGGGTTGGAGGGGTCAGATAGTGGTACCGAAAGTACCCTTCGCTACACACCATTAGGTGGCTTGCGAAGTATGGCGTAGATGTAGGTGGATGGGGAAAGCTGAAAGTATGTGCCGGCCCGGTATTCGCATCAGAGCCTCGCGCTCTCTAGGCAGATGCTCTGACCATTCCGCCATTCGTGAGCTTTGGCAGCTTGTTGTGCTGTTTCGATCTCGGCATACTGCAGCCCCCTGTGCAAGGACAGTACTTTAGCTAGTATGACGAGGGAAGTACCAGTGGCGTAACCAAGCAGGAAGGAGGCCCTTCGCCTGCACCAACCTGTCTCTGTATTTGTATAAACTGCGAAGGATATGCAGTGGACCTGTGGGGCAGTGTTTGGCATGCGGTGCCGACAAATCTCGGGAGTGGGTTACTGAAAACCCACCGAGCTGTCAGAGGTGTGTTTACCAGAATTTCTGGATGCCCCGGTTCTATTTATGAGTACTTATGTCCGCGCCACCATTGAATTTGCAGGCTGAACTGTACGTGCAAGAATTTGTGTCTTAAAAAGGTGTGTTAAGTCGGGCGATGCTGAGGCAATTAGATTAGGAAATGAGACACTTAAAGTAGTAAAGAAGTTTTGCTATTTGGGGAGAAAAATAACAGATGATGGTCGAAGTAGAGAGGATATAAAATGTAGACTGGTAATGGCAAGGAAAGCGTTTCTGAAGAAGAGAAATTTGTTAACATCGAGTATAGATTTAAGTGTCAGGAAGTCATTTCTGAAAGTATTTGTATGGAGCGTAGCCATATATGGAAGTGAAACATGGACGATAAATAGTTCCGACAAGAAGAGAATAGAAGCTTTCGAAATGTGGTGCTACAGAAGAATGTTGAAGATTAGATGGGTAGAGCACATAACTAATGAGGAGGTATTGAATAGAATTGGAGAGAAGAGAAATTTGTGGCACAACTTGACAAGAAAAAGGGATGGGTTGGTAGGACATGTTCTGAGGCATCAAGGGATCACCAGTTTAGTATTGGAGGGCAGCGTGGAGGGTAAGAATCGTAGAGGGAAACCAAGAGATGAATACACTAAGCAGATTCAGAAGGATGTAGGTTGCAGTCGTTACTGGGCGATGAAGTTTGCACATGATAGAGTAGCATGGAGAACTGCATCAAACCAGTCTTAGGACTGAAGATCGCAACAATAACAACAAAAATTTTGAGTAGATCTTTGCATATTGCATCATACTGGAAGTTTCATCTGTGAATTTCAGCTGTGTGTGGCGTCTTCAATTTCGGTTAATGTGAGTGTCCGCCTCGACAAGGAAGCTTGTTTTATAGTTCGGCAGTGTAGTACCAGGTGATCAAAAAGTCAGTATAAATTTGAAAACTTAATAAACCACGGAATAATGTAAGTAGACAGATAAAAATTGACAGACATGCTTGGAATGGCATGTGTTTTAGTAGAACCACCTCATGTTGCTAGACGCGTATAAGATCTCTTGCGCCCGTCGTTTGGTGATGATCGTGTGCTCAGCCGCCACTTTCGTCACGGTTGGCCTCCCAGGTCCCCAGACCTCAGTCCGTGCGATTATTGGCTTTGGGGTTACCTGAAGTCGCTAGTGTATCGTGATCGACCGAAATCTCTAGGGATGCTGAAAGACAACATCCGACGCAATGCCTCACCATAACTCCGGATATGCTCTACAGTGCTGCTCACAACATTATTCCTCGGCCAAAGCTATTGTTGAGGAATGATGGTGGACATATTGAGCATCATTGCTTTATCTTACTTTGTTATGCTAATTATTGCTGTTCTGTGCTGTTCTGGTCAGATGAACCGCAACCTGTCGGACATTGTTTGAACTTTTGTATTTTTTTGATTCTAATAAAACCCCATTTCATTCCAAACATGTGTGTCAATTTGTACCTCTCTATCTGCATAATTCCGTGATTTATTCAGAGGGGAAAGCAGAAAGGTAGAAGGAGTATATAGATGGTCTATACAAGGGCGATGTAATTGAGGACAATGTTATGGAAATGGAAGAGTCCGTAGATGAAACGGGAGAAATGGTACTGCGTGAAGAATTTGACAGAGCACTGAAAGTCGAAACAAGGTCCTGGGAGTAGACAACATTCCATTAGAACTACTGATAGCTTTGGGAGAGCCATCCCTGACAACACTCCACCATCTCGTGAGTGAGATATATCAGACAGGTGAGATACCCTAAGACTTCAACAAGAATATAAAATTTCCAGTCCCAAAATTGTAGTTGTTTACAGGTGTGAAAATTACTGAACTATAAAATATAAAAATGCAGTAAATGAAGCAGACAAAAAGGAATAAAAAGTCTCAAAAATGAAACCGACAGGAAGTGCAAAATGGCTAAGCAGGGATGGCTAGATGACAAATGTAAGGATGTAGAGGCTTATCTCACTAGGGGTAAGATAGGTACTGCCTACAGGAAAATTAAAGAGACCTTTGGAGAAAAGAGAACTTGTATGAATATCAAGAGCTCAGATGGAAACCCAGTTCTAAGGAAAGAAGGGAAGGCAGAAAAGTGGAAGGAGTATATGGAGGGTCTATACAAGGGCGATGTACTTGAGGAAATTATTATGAAAATGGAAGATGATGTACATGAAGGTGAAATGGGAAATACGATACTATGTGAAGAGTTTGACAGAACACTGAAAGACCTGAGTCCAAACAAGTTCCATTAGAACTACTGACGGCCTTGGGAGAGCCAGTCCTGACAAAAATCTATCATCTGTTGAGCAAGATGTACGAGACAGGCGAAATCCCCTCAGATTTCAATACGAATACAATAATTCCAATCCCAAAGAAAGTAGGTGTTGACAGATGTGAAAGTTACCGAACTATCAGTTTAATAAGTCACAGCTGCAAAATACTAACACGAATTATTTACAGACGAATGGAAAAACTGGTAGAAGCCGACCTCGGGGAAGATCAGTTTGGATTCCGTAGAAATGTTGGAACACGTGAGGCAATACTGACTTATCTTAGAAGAAAGGTTAAGTAAAGCCCAACCTACGTTTCTAGCATTTGTAGACTTAGAGAAAGCTTTTGACTATGTTGACTGGAATACTCTCTTTCCAATGCTAAAGCTGTCAGGGGTAAAATACAGGAAGAGAAGGCTATGTACAATTTTGGCAGTTATAAGAGTCGAGGAGGATGAAGGGGAAGCAGTGGTTGGGAAGGGAGTGAGACAGGGTTGTAGCCCCTCCCCGATGTTATTCAATCTGTATATTGAGCAAGCAGTGAAGGAAACAAAAGAAAAATTCGGAGTAGATATTAAAATCCATGGAGAAGAAATAAAAACTTTGAGGTTCGCCAATGACATTGTAATTCTGTCAGAGACAGCAAAGGACTTGGAAGAGCAGTTGAATGGAATGGACAGTGTCTTGAAAGGAGGATATAAGATGAACATTAACAAAAGCAAAACGAGCATAATGGAATGTAGTCGAATTAAGTCGGGTGATGCTGAGGAAATTAGATTAGGAAATGAGACACTTAAAATAGTAAAGGAGTTTTGCTATTTGGGGAGCAAACTAACTGATGATGCTCGAAGTGGAGGAGATATAAAATGTAGAGTGGCAATGGCAAGGAACGCGTTTCTGAAGAAGAGAAATTTGTTAACATCGAATATAGATTTAAGTGTCAGGAAATCGTTTCTGAAAGTATTTATATGGAGTGTAGCCATGTATGGAAGTGAAAAATGGACGATAAATAGTTTGGACAAGAAGAGAATAGAAGCTTTCGTAATGTGGTGCTACAGAAGAATGTTAAAGATTAGGTGGGTAGATCACGTAACTAATGAGTAGGTATTGAATAGGATTGGGGAGAAGAGACGTTTGTGGCTCAACTTGACTAGAAGGAGGGATCGGTTGGTAGGACATGTCCTGAGGCATCAAGGGATCACAAATTTAGCATTGGAAGGCAGTGTGGAGGGTAAAAATCGTAGAGGGAGACCAAGAGATTAATACAGATTCAAAAGGATGTAGGTTGCAGTAGGTACTGGGAGATGAAGGAGTTTGCACAGGATAGAATAGTATGGAGAGCTGCATCTAACCAGTCTCAGGACTGAAGACCACAACAACAACAACATCCAGTTGACTTTTGGATCACCCGGTATTTATGTGTGTTTCAGTGCTTCTACCTGCCTGTTATCAATTCTCGCCCTCCTTCATGTAAATAATTATCAGATGATATTAGTTCTGGCGCACGGTGTTGGTCGATGTTTAATATTATCACAGGTTGCTTATCCCTGGTGTGAAAGAGGACTTTCGCGTTGCGCGAATGTTATCAGGGTCAGTATTAAGAAACGTGTAACACATGTTTAATTTGAGCATTTTGGATAGATGTTGTGCTCAATTTGTTGTCGTTTGACGAAACATTAACGGTCCTTCGGTACTTGGCTCCATTGTGTCTTATTCATTGAGACTTATGTACTGCTTATTCTGTTTCAGGTGATGTATATCGTGTGTTTTTTTTATTGAAGTGGTTTATATGGAAATTTTAATTTGTTTTAGGACAGATTGTCCGTTCTTAGCTTCGCCTGTACTGTGTTCGTGCATAGGAGGCGTAAAATTTGAGACAGTTGGCTTGGTATTGCCTTAATCATTTGGTCCAGTTGGATCTGGTGTAATTATTTAATTATGAAATTTCCTTGAGCAACTGTAAGTCTTACCTTAAATTTTTGCTACCTTCTTAAAAGTTTGTTAAGTTTCGAGTATCTCTCCGGAATAAATTGCATTAACTGCTGGGAGCGTAATCATTATTTATTATAATCTTGCCTGTGACTTAAGCATGAACTAATTGAAATTTATTCTTGCTGCAGGAAATTTTAAGACTGCTTGTGCTCTGGCGTCGGAGCTGTTTACCTATTCTTATGAGGCCCACTCATTCTGGGCCCATCGGCTTACGGAGCTTCCTGTTTATGTGATTCTGTGCAAAAGACTTGGGCAACGAAACATCGCGCTCTTCATCTTCTGCAGGCGGCCGCTGTGGCCGAGCGGTTCTAGGCGCTTCAGTCTGGAACCGCGCGACCGCTACGGTCGCAGTTTCGAATCCTGCCTCGTGCATGGATGTGTGTGATGTCCTTAGGTAAGTTAGATTTTAGTAGTTCTAAGTCAAGAGGTCTGATGACCTCAGATGTTAAGTCCCATAGTGCTTAGAGCCATTTTAACCATTTTTCATCTCCTACAGTGGTATTTCTTCCAAGTGCAGCCGTGGCCTTTAATGCTGCTGAAAATTTTGATCAATTTTGAGTCATTCTATTTGTTAATTAAGAGGCTCCCTTTTATTAACATTATCGCTTCTTTCATTTATTTAAATGTTTAAGTGGTAGTTGAGATCTCAACAGTCATTCTTATTTCATGTAAATTCTAATTAGTTGGATATTATTATGGAAGTCGGTCGGTCTTGCTACAATGTCTGTCTTATAAGGTTTAAAATCCTTTGTTCTCCTTGTTTGGTCGCTTTGTATTTTGCACAAAAACTTTTTGGCAGTGGGCTATTATGTGGCCGGTTCAGTTTTTTTAAATTTTTCTTCGTGTCTTTTGCTCATGTAGTTATGTTAATTATCGTGGCTATTTAAGTTTGGCTAGAAGTTTGTATTGTTTGGTTTCATTTTATGGCCTGGCAAACAGTGATTGCATGCGAGCTATAATTGACATTTCCTGCCATCATTGATTATTGTTCACTATTCAAATTAATTGTTGCTTAATTCACTGGATTTAATTCAGTATGTACAAAATAAATTTGTATGTCGTACCAGTGAATGAACTGTGCGAAATCCCCATTGGTCTAGCCAATCCTCGTTTTCCCTCCTGGCCATATTAAGAGGCTGCATTTTTACATTTGTCCGCAGTTCGTAGTCTCGCGGTCGCGTTCCCGCTTCCCGAGCTCGGGGTCCCGGAATAGATTACCCGCGGGGTCATGGATTTTCACCTGCCTCGAGATGACTGGGTGTTTGTGTTGTCCTCATCATTTCGTCATCATCCAAGAAACTGGCGAGTTTGGACTGAGCAAAGGTTGGGAATTCGTACGGGAGCTGATAACCGCACAGTTTAGCGCCCCACAAACCAAACGTCATCATCATCATCATTTACATTTCGATCCTGACACAGTGGTCATAGCACCTGCATGGACCGCCCTAGCACACGTCCCGCCAGGCCCAAATTCTCAACTGCTAGGTTAGCCCGTGCAATTGTCCAGATGGCTTAGTGGTCAGACGACCTGCGTTGAGCAGGAGACTGAGGTTCGAAGCCCGTTCGGGCACAAATTTTCACGTTCCTTATTGATTTAAATCTATGCCCGCTCGCTGCTAGTGTTTGTCTGTAATTCCTTTGTGTCTCAGTTCATAGTGGCTACTGGATCAAAATTATGTTATTCTTTGGGGACAAGCCTGAAAGAACAGACGCCACATAAATATGAAACGTCCATTGGCCCGTGCTGGCGAAAAGAGAGGAATTTGGGATAGGCTTCCTATTCGGGAACTTGCAGGACTTCATTATTAATTTTTATTTCATCCCATTTTGTATGTATCAACTATTTGTGAAGGAACGCCATAAACAATGCACCTGTGCTCCTACTTCAAATTTACGCATTTACGTGGGTATTCGAATCCTAATACCTCATGTCTAATCGCTAGACTAATTTCGTTCGTCTGATATTTTTGTACTTCGGATGTTTTGTGAGTATTGTCTTGACGTTAGCTCGCTCTCGTAAGGAACGGACGCCACTCTGCTGTGCTCATTGTAAAGATTATTACGTAAATGATAATTAGATTTCTGAATAATATGAAGTAAAAGTCATTCTGCCTTTTATTTCGAACAAAAAAGTCACATTTATATGATTTTTAATTTTTATGGTGTGTTTTCAGAGGATCGCGGCTGGAACAGAGGCGTCGACGGCACATTGATGATGGACGTTAATGACCGAACACTTTGCTTGTTCAGTCATTACTTTTCATTGCGTCTTAGGCTATAGGTCCCTGAGATACAATGGCTGGTCGTTTTATTTGTGTCTTGTGAGATTTTCACGCCAGCTACGCTAAGAATGATTCGGTCATTCGTCTACTGACAATGACGTCGTTGTGCGGCGTGCACTAGTCGGACACAAGCCCCAAAAACATTTGAAAGTTTTTGATGGTGGTTAATTTCCTTTCGATGCTGCATTCTAATCTTCACGCCGAACTCTGCACGAAGCATTGACTGTACTTTCACACTGAGCCGTATGTAATGCAGACAGCAGTACGCACAACCACTATATGGTGATATACATACTCAATTTTTTTAATTACACTGAAATTACTGTTTGTGAACCTACTTAAGGGTACTAGCATGTCAGGCTGAGCGCGTGGGACGGGCAGGCAGGCGATGTGTGGCCGCGCCACCAACTGGGGTGTAGGGTTGGAACACTTGCACAGAGTGACACTTGCACAGAGTGACACTTGCACAGAGCGACATATGCACAGAGCGACCCTTCCACAGAGCGACACTTGCAAAGAGCGACACATGCACAGAGCGACACATGCACAGAGCGACACATGCACAGAGCGACATTTGCAAAGAGCGACACATGCACAGAGCGGCACTTGCACAGAGTGACACTTGCACAGAGCGACACATGCACAGAGCGACAAATGCACAGAGCGACCCTTCCACAGAGCGACACTTGCACAGAGCGACACATGCACAGAGCGACACATGCACAGAGCGACACATGCACAGAGCGACACATGCACAGAGCGACACATGCACAGACTGACACATACACAGAGCGACACATGCACAGAGCGACACAAGCAAAGAGCGACACATGCACAGAGCGACACATGCACAGAGCGACACATGCACAAAGCAACACAAGCACAGAGCGGCACATGAACAGAGTTCAAATGCACAGAGCGACCCTTGCACAGAGCGACACTTGCACAGAGCAACACATGTACAGAGCGACACATGCACAGAGCGGCACTTGCACAGAGGGACACATGCACAGAGCGACACATGCAAAGAGCGACACATGCACGGAGCGACAAATGCACAGAGCGACACATGCACAGAGAGACAAATGCACAGAGCGACAAATGCACAGAGTGACCATTGCACAGAGCAACACTTGCAAAGAGCGACACACGCACAGAGCGACACATGCACAGATCGACACTTGCACAGAGCAACACTTGCACAGAGCAACACTTGCACAGAGCGACACTTGCACAGAGTGACACTTGCACAGAGGGACACTTGCACAGAGGGACACTTGCACAGAGGGACACTTGCACAGAGGGACACTTGCACAGAGGGACACTTGCACAGAGGGACACTTGCACAGAGGGACACTTGCACAGAGGGACACTTGCACAGAGGGACACTTGCACAGAGGGACACTTGCACAGAGGGACACTTGCACAGAGGGACACTTGCACAGAGGGACACTTGCATGGAGGCACACCTGCAGAGAGGGACACTTGCACAGCGTGATATTTGCAAGGAGTGACATTTCCACAGAGTGACACTTGTTTGGAGCCCAGTTCTCTTGCTGAGCTAACCAGCTTTTCGCAGGTACTGACACACTAAGAAGTCTAACATGTCAGCAGAGATACTCGTGAGAGCTGGCTTGTGCCCACCCTTGTCTGAATAGGACAGTGGGTTGTCGCATACCCCATGTTCTACAGACTCGCAAGAGTGTGGCTTCTCTATAGAAACAGGGAATGAACAATCCAGAGAGACCCTCTAACCGGCCTGCCTCTTGTTGCTGACCCGAAACTTGGCATTGCTCGCTCTTCTCACCTGAGCTGATTAGATTATTATGGCTGCAGGCTACGCAATGCTGCTGCAAGTCGAGACCTAACTTTTTTTTCTTCTTGTAGTGTATACAGATAGACTGCTGCTCTAGTATGCCTCCGCAAGCCGAAGACATTGATGGTCGAAGTCCACTGCATTCCCAGTGCAGGATGGAAGACTTCTATCTCGAATTGAGGCAGGCTGGTGCTTCCCAAATAATTCCGTAACTCTCGCAATACGTGGGAAAGGTCGGGGGGGGGGGGGCGGGGGAGGGGGGCTGTTACTTCATGCTCACCTTTTGTAGTCAATTTTATTACATCTTAAAAGTTGGAAATAAATACTTATACAAATGAAATGACACAATTTCAGGGCACTAAGGCCTCTTGTACAGAGGTTCACACAACTGCATTGATTACACTGGCATGCCTCCCTCCTCGATCCAAATTCTCACTGCCGCCACAGTCTACTTGAAAACTCCCCGTTACACACGAACAGAAGTACCGCCATCCAGGTTTCAGCCTCGATTCCTCATTTGTGTTCGATGCTGAACCAGGAGAGTCTCGGTAGCTCTGTCCGTGTCTGTAAGGGGGAATTTAGAGTAGACTGTGGCGGCAGTGAGAATTTGGAACAAGCAGGGAGGCATGCCAGGGCAACCCGTGCAGTTGTGTGAACAGCTGTGCAAGGGGGCTTAGTGCCTAACGCACCTGGTTAGTAAGCAGGAGACCTGGGTTCGGTTCCCGGCCTTAATACAAATTTTCAATCGTTGCCTTAATATATGCACATAAATAACTTCCATAAAAGTTGCTTCCCTACAAAATATCTTCCGCCGCCGGTAACTGAGTGGTCAGCGTGACAGAATCTCAATCCTAAAGGCCCAGGTTCGATTCCCAGCTGGGTGGGAGATTTTCTCCGCTCAAGGACTGGGTGTTGTCCTACTCATCATCATTTCATCCCCATCGACGCACAAGTCGCCGAAGTGGCGTCAAATCGAAAGACTTGCACCAGGCGAACGGTCTACCTGACGGGTGGCCCTAGTCACACGACATTTTATTTTACAAAATATGTTCCGAATAAAAATGAACAACAAGTAACGAAATTTGTATTTTAAAATGGTGTTTTTTTGTTTTGGTTATAGTACAGCCTGTAGAACACGTTACTGAAAGAGCGCTGATATTGGCGAGAGTGTACTAAACCAAGTTTGCAGGTCCTGTACCACACTTACAAGTAAGACCTTTTGACTCCACCATACTTTACATAGTGTGTTGTTAATAAAAGTTGACAACTATTATCAAATTTTACTTTTTTAGGTTTTTCTTTGGGATGTGCATAAAGTAACCTCCCCCCCTCTCCTTGGTAATAAGCGTTATGGAAAATGCGTTCGTATTGCTAGAGATAATTCCGAATAGATTAAAGTAAAATGCGTTTTTGTGGACTGCAGAGCTTAGGCACGTACTTAATGATGTTTTGTACTTTTCTTCTTGTGTTGTTTGAGCCAAGTACTCATTCATCTTAATAATTAAAGTCAAGCGAATGCATCTTACTGAGTCATGAGAGAGATAATTGTATTTGCTTCATTAAACGTAACCATAATATATGAGAATGCAGGCTCTCTCGGCGCATTTCGACGATAAAATCTCCTCGGGTTGACAACCGAGTCAATGTGTTGTTCTCCGGCAACGTTTCAGCAAGTTACTTATCTTCAAGTTAAGATGGCAGCAAGAAAATTGCTGAAACGTTGTCGGAGAACGATGCATTGATTCGGCTGTCAACCCGAGAAGATTGTATCACAATAATCATCACAGTCTTTCCTCCACGGATTTCAGATAAATGTTAGACTACGTGTTGTTTATTATTAATGTTCTGTCATTTCTTTCTAAATCTACATTTTCATACACATTCCGCAAGCTACTGTATGGTGCATGGCTGATGATACTCTGTCATTTCCTTTCCTGTTTCATTCCCAAGCACAGCGAGAGAAACACGAAAGCATGCCTCCGTATGAGCCTTTACATGCGCTTTTTTTCCAGTTGCTTGTTATTTTGCACTAGGCGAGAGATTCACAATAAATGCAAGCTGAGTAAGGGGCCAGTTCCATAGAGTACTCTTTGTAAAACCGATTCGGGGCTCCACTCGGACCTGCCGACTTATTTGCTCATTTCTTTCGTTGGGGAGTTCAACATAGTTGTCCTATTCAAGTATGTATTGCCAGCTGTAGCGACACTGTTGATTTCTTGTGTTTCTGCACACAAATTAGCATTGCAGCACTAGGTCCAGATTGTCAGGGAACAGTACGAACTTTGCTTCGTCATCCCAGGGAGGTATTTGCATTACACACCACATATTGGTATTAATTTACCTTATTTAATCTGTAGCCTAAGTCAGCTGTGAAATTCATCAGCAACATCCGAACATGTAAAAAATACCTAACACTATAGAAGAAGATCAGCTAAGTTGGAAGGAACACAATTGTCAAAGTAACTTAAGCAACACAGTCTACACATTACTAGATAACACGATGGTGTGCTGTAATGTAATGTCTCCGATTTTTTCTGTGAAAACTTTAAATGTTTTTTAAATAACACAAAGGTTATTCATATTCTACACCTTTATTCTTTGAGTAAATCGTATACAACAATTTACTCTTTGAAAGTTCCGTGCCTAAAGACTGACAGCTTCCACAAATCGTACCAATACCAAGACAGGAAATAGTACTAATCCGCTGATTTACATAACCGTATCGGTAGCATTGATTTGTACTAGGATTTTGGAACATATACTGTGTTCAAACATTATGAATTACCTCATAGAAGATGATTTATTGACAAGCAGTCATCGCGGATTCAGAAAATATTGCTCTTGTGAGGCATCTTTAATCTCACGAATTAATGAGTGCTGTCGACAGGAGATATCAAATTGATTCCATTTTTAGACTTCCAGAAGGCTTTCAACACCGTTCCTCATAAGCATCTTGTAAGCAAATTGTGTACCCGTTGAGTATCACCTCTGCTGTGCAACTGGGTTTCTGAATTCCTGTCCGAAAAGTAGTGATTGATGAAATGTCGCCGAGGGGAACAGAAGTAATACCTCGTATTCGCCAAGGAAATGTTACAGGTCCTCTGTTCTTACTGACCTATATAAAGAATCTGAGCACCCTTCTCACATTATTTCAGATGTTACTGTCATTTAGCATCTTGTAAAGTCATCAGATGATCAAAACTAATTGCGAAACAATTTAGACATGCTGTCGGTATTGTCCGATACGTGGTAATTGACTCTAAATAATGAAAAGGGTTAAGTCACCCACGTGAGAATCTGTACTATGTACGTCAGGGTAACAGTTACGAGTAACTTAAATTGGACTGCTTACACCAGGCTTGTCTGCCTCTTACTGCAGTACTGATGCACGGTGTGAGATCCGCTTCAAATGGGACTGACAGAGGACAGCGAAAAATTTCAAAGACGAGCACCTCGTTTTGTACTATCGCCAAATAGGGGAGAGAGTCCCACAGACATAATACGTGAATTGGGTAGCACTCATTAAAACAAAGGTGATTTTCGTTGGAGCAGGATCTTCTCATGCAAATTCAATCACCAACTTTCTCCATCTTTTGTGAAAATATTCTGTTGGCGTCCATCTTCATAGGGAGAAATGACATCATGCAAAAATAAGAGATATAAGAGCTCACTCGGAAAGATTTAAGTGCTAGTTTTTCCCGCGCGCCATTTGAGAGTGTATAACATTAACACAAAGTAGTGTTACTCTCTAGGAGGATTTTTATATTTTGACCGTGCGTGTGTCTAATGGATAAAAGTATAGGACAGTAATTTCGATATATAATGCAATTAATAGAAAAACTAAATGAGGTTTTACTTCGGGGATAATGAAAGTAGAAAAGTTCATGTTAATGAAACAATAAACGGTCGCCAGTCTAATTAGGCATATTAATTTGAAACCTTATATTTAAGGAAATTGAATGTTAGTTGTCGTAATGACTTTCATTAAAACTCCCTTTGAACAGCGCACTGGATCCACACGAATACAGGACGACCTAAGTTGTGGGTTGCACAAACCAGTAATTATAGAAAGCCAAATAGTACTCCACTCATAAAATTAACAATTACGATTGTAATCATCACTTGATTCAGTACTGAGATGTTACTGCAGGAATCACTGAACTAAAGTTGGGCATGAAAAGATTTCTGCCTTAACTAACATATAAACACCACAAGTATAATTGGTCCAAATGGTTCAAATGGCTCTGAGCACTATAGGAATTAACTTCTAAGGTCATCAGTCCCCTAGAACTTCGAACTACTTAAACTTAAGTAACCTAAGGACATCACACACATCCATGCCCGAGGCAGGATTCGAACCTGCGACCGTAGCGGTCGCGCGGTTCCTGACTGTAGCCACTCCGGCCGGCCAAGTAAAATTAAATAATGCTACAATTACACTGTTCATATTCTCATTTATGGAAATGCATCAGATTTCTTCAGTTGTCATAATATTTCAGATATCTTTCTAATATGACAGGAATATGGTGGGTACCTATAAACTGATACTGTCTCAGTAGCCAAACTCTATAATTCTTTCAGAAGCAATGTTCAATTCAACCTAAATTAATGCTTAGCACCACTTGGAATAATTTATGTTTTCATCCTTTAAAGGAAATTACTCAACACTGAGCTCTAAGAACCTCAAAATTTAGTCGTTCATGATAGGAATCAGGGCTAAATTAATTTTCAGATAAGTTTAATTTATGTGCCTTTTTTATCACCTGTGATGCAGGTATTTTAGACAGTAAAATATGTACACTCTGGTACAGAATTTTTGCACATTTAATGCACAGAAACCAATCACTGTTTTGTTAGAAACAGGATACTCGGTTTTCTGCACACTTAGGAGGGGATCTTGCATCGGTTGCCGGCCGATCGGTTCTAGGCGCTTCAGTCCGGAACCGCGCTGCTGCTACGGTCGCAGATTCGAATCCTGCATCGGGCATGGATGTCCTTAGGTTAGTTAGGTTTAAGTAGTTCTAAGTCTAGGGGACTGATGACCTCAGATGTTAAGTCCCATTGCGCTTAGAGACATTTGAACCTGCATTGGTTCATGATTGGGATTGTGTTAGGGTTCAAAACACAGGTTTATAGCACTTGGATTATTACTGGAAACGCTCACACAAATTATCTGGTGCGTGCTCTGATACATGTCTGTTTGAAGTTGGTGGAGCAGTGGAAAAATAGTGGTGGCAGGCGACGTGTCGGCCAACTGCACTCAAGCCTCTTGATGTTGAATGCTCTTTATAATTTCTTCTTGGCGACGGATTTAAATCGTATTACGGCCATTACTTATTGCCAAGAGCACCATGCAACAGCCAAATCCACATCTGAGGCAAATTTAAATGCAAAGCGGCTCCCAAATGCCTCCCTTGGCACCCTCGATGTGTACCGTGCAGACGGCTAGCCACTGACTGCGTACCGTTCTCGCCAAGGAACCGCCCTGTTCGACGACCAAAACCATCTTTCACATCGCGCCACGCCACGTCCGTTGCGGAGGGCCTTCCCCACAGTTCTTTAAGCATGAACCATCTTCCAATATGCAAATTTTTCGTTAAGAGCATTGTTGTTGTTGTTGTTGTGGTCTTCAGTCCTGAGACTGGTTTGATGCAGCTCTCCATGCCATACAGTAAAGCTGCATGCCCTCGGGAAAAATTACGGCCGTAGTGTCCCCTTGCTTTCAACCGTTCGCAGTACCAGCACAGCAAGGCCGTTTTGGTTAGTGTTACAAGGCCAGATCAGTCAATCATCCAGACTGTTGCCCTTGCAACTACTGAAAAGGCTGCGGCCCCTCTTCAGGAACCACACGTTTATGAACATACAAATATTATAAAATTTCATTATTTTTAAACATCATTTAGCTTTTACGGTATATACAGGATGAAAATTATTTAAACCGACAAACTCTGGGAAGTTGTAGGGGACACCAAAACAAATATTTTTCCCTAATGTCATTTTTTCCTATAAGGAATATTTAAACCGGTGGAGGCCGTATTACGCTCGTCAGTTGTTAGAGGCCGTATTACGATCTTCAGTTGTTAGAGGCCGTATTACGATCTTCAGTTGTTAGAGGGCGTACTACGCTCTTCAGTTGTAGGCAACTGCTGTCCACCAGTGTAGCAGTGCATTGTCTCTGTTTACTAATGGAGCGATACAAATGGTTCAAATGGCTCTGAGCGCTATGGGACTTAACATCTATGGTCATCAGTCCCGTAGAACTTAGAACTACTTAAACCTAACTAACCTAAGGACATCACACAACACCCAGTGAGCACGAGGCAGAGAAAATCCCTGACCCCGCCGGGAATCGAACCCGGAAACCCGGGCGCAGGAAGCAAAAACGCTACCGCACGGCCACAAGCTGCGGACGGAGCGATGCACCTGGAATGAGAACACTGATATGGTTGGTGCGTAGTAAGTAGCGCACCACAACGGACGAGCTGCACAGCGGGTTTCTCAACAACAATATCCTAATCGCCGTATCCCTCATCATACTACCTTTGCTGCTGTGTACCAACGTCTGCGTGAGACCGGGTCATTTAGCAGATTACCTGGGCAGGGACGCCGTCGCACTGTAAGAACGCTGCAATTTCAGGAAGCATGTGGAGCGGTATCCTTCAATCAGTTCGGTTCTTCGTTGATACGTGGGTCAGTGTTGTTGGGGACTGTTTCATTGCGCCGTATCTGCTACCTAGGCCATTAAATGGCAGGCACTATTACAATTTTCTCGCCAGGGCATTGCCAGAACTGCTGGAAGACGTCCCGCTCCCTACAAGACAACGCATGTGGTTCCAACGTGACGGGGCGCCGGCACATTTCAGTCGTCGTGTGCGTCGATTCCTGGACCGACGGCTCCCAGATGCGTGGATTGGCAGAGGTGGTCCTGTACCATGGCATGCTCGATCCCCAGATATGTCCCCTCTGGACTTTCTTGTGCGGGGCTAGATGTGCAATCCTGTTTACGCAACTCCTGTTGCATCAGAAGAGGATCTGGTTGCCCGGATAGTAGCAATAACAAGAACAATTCAGGATACTCCTGGGGTTTTTGCCTGTGTCAGAACATGATCCGACGGTGTAAGCTTTGTGTACGTGGAGGCATTTTTGAAACCCTAATGTAATTGTAATTAGGTTGTGTTAACGTGTTGTCTCTTGGTCATAAAAAATGGAAAAGAGTTTGTTGGTTTAATTAATTTGCGACCAGGGAAATCTTCCTCTACTGGTTTAAATACTCCTCATAGGAAAAAATGACATTAGGGAAAAATATTTGTTTTGATGTCCCCTACAACCTCCCAGAGTGTGTAGATTTATATACTTTTCACCCTGTATATATTGCAAACTTAAAATTTCCTGTCACAAATCAATGACCTTAAGTAACAAAGAAGACAGCGCGGCTACCCTCCATACCGTCTCCGCTTGGCCCTATGCGATTTTCATCTAAAACTTAAGACACCTTCGAGGACTTCACTTTGATAGCGATGAAGCGGAGCAAGTAGTGGAGAGGCCGTGGCTCCGCCAACAAAGTCAAACATTCTACAGTGACGGTGTAAACAAATTGGTCTCTCAGTCGGAGAAATCTGTTCGTCGCCTGGGTGACTACGTTGAAAAATAAATATGAGGAACATCGATGTAGAATGTTAAAAATGTTTGTCGTATTTAAAGAGCTTCAAGGATTTTCACATAAAAAATTCCAAAGTATAACTTTTTTAGCACGCCAGCACGCCAGCAGAATCATAGAACAATGATTCAACTCCTTGTTTATTTTGAGTTATTAAAATTTTGAAAATGAGAAAAACTTGTTTTATTCAGTGATTACTTCAACTGTAAAAAGTAACTGAAAACACAAAAATCGTAACATCAACAACCTAATATCGAGCCTAACTGATGTCGACACAATCATCAAAATACACAGCTTTCCTTCCTCTGTGAATTTCAATAGGGGCCACGTTTTCTACTGTTAGAAACTCGATTCTGTTTCTCACATATCAAGATAGTTAAGTTACCCACCACCATGTTACACGCTACAATTCGAAGCGCTCTAGCAGTAGAGGCTCTAAGAACTATGGAACTTAACATCTGAAGTCATCAGTCCCCTAGACGTAGAACTACTTAAACCTAACTAACCTAAGGACTTCACACACATCCATGCGCGAGGCAAGATTCGAACCTGCGACCGTAGCAGCAGCGCGGTGCCAGACTGAAGGGCCTAGAACCGCTCGGCCACAACGGCCGGCTAGCAGCAGAGCGATGCAATTTGCGTCAGCGAAGCTAGAAAGTCGACCGAGTAGTATGCATGAGACAGATATGTCAGTCGATGTTGTGAATAGAATAAAACATTCGAAGGCACTAGTTAGCAGCACGCTCTCGTGTGTAGATGTTCGTTTAATTCCAGCCCAATATGCAAATGGGGCAGTACGGAAAATCGTTGATATTAGTACGATATACATCCGCCACGATTTGTGCAGTAGATTTAGAAAGTTACTAGAAATATTTACAGAAACCGCAGCTTCAGCTGTTCAGTAGGGCAAAACGCCAAAAAGTAGGTTAGACAATATATTGGATACTCGGCGCATATTTTCGTTTAGACAGTTTTACATTCACGTTAATAACTACACTTATACACGACTGTAATGTATTTTCAGGAAGAGGGATAATGACACTGCACGCGAATCTTACGATCTTCTATTGTAGTCAAGAGGTAGGAAATTACAGTTATGCAGCGAATAAAATGAAAAATGGTTTACTGGGTGCAAACATAAAGATGACAATAAAATCTGAAATTTCATCTGACCCGGGAGAATTTCGCGCTGCCTGTCGTAACGCTTGCAGGACGACACTGCGACGCTATAAACTTAGAAAAATTTATGACACTACTTTCCGCAGCAACCGGGCACAAATTTCCGGCATTACATCTACTAGTGTATGCCGCCGCAATAAACATTCAGATGGCGCCCTGACATCGTCGCAATGAATCTTTCGACGTGGGAGCAAATGGGAAGTCTCCATCTACGACCCGAGATCACACCGACTGTCGCACAGTACATGCGGCATCTAAAGTTGCACCGAAGTCCCAACTCTGCTAAATATCCAATCTCATTAACGTCTGTTAAGGTGACGTGCCCCCTACGCTGTCCTATTCTTTTCGCCTGTACGTAGGTTCTAATCCTACATCCCCTATAACAGAGAGATGTTGAATAAAACGTATACGGCTTTCAAGAGAGCAATGCGTGAAACTTTGAACGACTATCATAGCAGAATCTTGTTTAAAGATCGTTCACAAAACCCAAAGAAATTGTGGTCGTATTTAAACGCTATTAATGGTACTACAGGGTGGTCCAAAAGTCCGGAAACACACTCATAAAATTCAAATGGAGTAGCAAACAACAGAGTCCCTACACATCAGGAACGGGAAGGGGAAACTTTATACGCCATACCACTAACATGGCGGCCATCTTGAAAGCCGCCATCTTGGATTCAACTCCAAAACTTCAAATAAGAGTGTGGTCATGTGACGTATCAAACAGATAGAGAATTTCACCAGAAAAACAATGCCGTTGTTATTTTAAACATAGCTTTATTCATTCTTGGGCTATAGCCAGTTACATGTGGCAGCAGTGGGACGCTCGGCAGCATGTGTGTCATGTGCCGAAGAGACATTACGCCGATGTTCCACAGTCCCGAAAGACCACCAACAGTCACAGGAATGGCTCGATATGTTGTCCATTGTGTTGGATTGTTAATGCTATCCTCCGAACCCAGTCCTGATGAACTTTGACCAACACATCTGGCTGAATTTAACCACACGCATCAACAATGCGCTGCTTTAGATGATACAAATCCCGTATTTTCACAGAATAAACCAGTGCTTTGACATGACACCAAACACAAAAATCCAAAGGAACGTGGTGGCCACTCCATAGCACCCCTACGGCCAACCCACTTTTGAGGGTACAGCACATCCAGGTATGCTCGCACATTGTGCCCATAATGTGGTGGGGCTCCATCATGCTCCGTTAACAACGAGGGAAACACTTCTTCATCCAATAACCTCAGATAACAGATGGCTGTTAACGTACCATCAATAAAAAGAGGTCCAACGACTTTGGTACCCCACACACCACAAAAGACCATCACTTTTTGTGAATCAACCGTATTCGAAGCATCAATCCAGTGCGGATTTGTGTCGGACCAGTATCTGTGTTTCTGCTTGTTCACTTCGCCGTTGATAAAGAAATTGGCTTCATGACTGAACAGCACCTGATACAGGAAACGTGGGTTTATCTGCAGCTGCTGTGTCACCCATTCTGCGAATTGTACCCGACGGTCTGGGTCATCCTCGTTCAGGTGTTGGAGCAGCTGAATTCTGTACGGGTGCCATTTACGCTGCGATAAAATTCGCAGTAAGGAGGTACGGCTAACCCCACATTCTTGTGACAGGCCACGAGTACTCCGTTGCGGACTCTTCCTAGATGATGTCAACACGCTCACTGTTGTTGCTTCATCGGTGGCGGATTTTGGTCTTCCATTCCAGCCTTAGGTTTATCTGCGACAGAACCTGTTGCTCGGAATTTGGCCAAAAGCTTTGGCAACTGCGCTGTGAGTGATGGGCTGTCTGATTGAAATCCTCAGCAATGACCCGTGTGCTCCTTTCTCCTGATATGAAGATAATTTCATGTGTTAAGGACATTTTGTAACCTGTAAATAAGGAAACAATGAAACTGCCTGGCAGATTAAAACTGTGTGCCCGACCGAGACTCGAACTCGGGACTTTTGCCTTTCGCGGGCAAGTACTCTACCATCTCAGCTACCGAAGCACGACTGACGCCCGGTACTCACAGCTTTACTTCTGCCGGTATATCGTCTCCTACCTTCCAAACTTTACAGAAGCTCTTCTGCGAACCTTGCAGAATTAGCACACCTGAAAGAAAGGATATTGTGGAGACATGGCTTAGCCACAACCTGGGGGATGTTTTCAGAATGAGATTTTCACTCTGCAGCGGAGTGTGCGCTGATATGAAACTTCCTGGCAGATTAAAACTGTGTGCCCGACCGAGACTCGGACTCGGGACCTTTGCCTTTCGCGGACAAGTGCTCTACCATCTGAGCTGCCGAAACACGACTCACGCCCGGTACTCACAGCTCCACAATATCCTTTCTTTCAGGAGTGCTAGTTGTGCAAGGTTCGCAGATGAGCTTCTGTAAAGTTTGGAAGGTAGGAGACGAGATACTGGCAGAAGTAAAGCTGTGAGTACCGGTCGTGAGTCGTGCTTCGGTGGCTCAGATGGTAGAGCACTTGCCCGCGAAAGGCAAAGGTCCCGAGTTCGAGTCTCGGTCGGGCACACAGTTTGGATCTGCCAGGAAGTTTCATATCAGCGCACACTCCGCTGCAGAGTGATAATCTCATTAAGGAAACAATGGTTAAAAAGTTAGCATGAGTAAATGATACCTAACAGTTAAACACATGTAATATATCAGGTATTGGATAGTCACTTTGCACCGTTTCTGACTCCATTTTATGACTTCTCAATACGTAATACTCACGCTGCCGAGCGTCCTACTGCTGCCGCAAGTAATTGGCTATAACCCGGGAATGAGTAAAGCTATGTTTAAAATAACAACGGCATTGTTTTTCTGGTGAAATTCTCTATCTGTTTGATATGTCACATGACCATATTCCCATTTGAAATTTTGGAGTTGGATCCAAGATGGCGGCATTAAAGATGGCCGCCGTGTTGTTGGCATAGCCTATAAAGTTTCCTCCTTCACGTTTCTCGTATGTAGGGACTCTGTTTCCTTGTTTGCTACTCCATTTTGATTTTATCGGGGTGTTTCCGGACTTTTGGACCACCCTGTACATAGGGGCAGAGAGGACGACGCCTCTGCACGATGTCAGGAATGGTCTGGAAGCGTTCGTGGCGCTAAGAAAACATTATTACTCAGAGAACAGTCTATTGTGACAACTTTACCAAGGGTGGAGCACTCTTGGCCGTAGCTGCCCCCTGCCCTGGTCGAGGACAGACTTTCGGTATCTGACGCTGCCCCAGTCCATGCGCCTGCGTCCTAGCGAGACGTCGTTCCTTTTGCTTCGATACGGATGCTTAGCCCAGCCTGGTACAGCATCGATGCTTGCTACCGGCTGTGGGAGTGCACTCGATCGGACTCCGTGCCTCTTCTTCCCTGGACTACCCCACCCGCTGTGTGGTGTAGGAGGCAGGCGTCGAACCCAGTACTGCAGGCTTGGTCGTCGTCTTCCGTCCCACAGCACCTGGTTCTGCACTGTTGCTGGTAGTTCGTCAGCTCTCCCATCAGTAGTGGTTGGTGTGACAAGGCGTGAAGTTCGTCAGTGGAGTTTAGCTCTGCGGCACTCCACGGCTGTCTGGTGCTGCGCTGGTTCATCTGAGACAAAACTTACTAAAGCAAGATGGTCACGGAACGGAATGTCGTCGACATTCCATCGTTCCCTTTGACTTGAACCGTTCTCTCCGACTTGGAGCTGGGGCTCCGGTATTTTAAGAGTACTCCGGAGTTCTGTGACGTGCGGTTTGCTAGCGATGACTGCGTGTGGCCTCGTTATACTGCTACCCTTGCTTTAACTCTCCCTTAGCAGCTAGCTAAATTAATCTAAGAGTTTTTTTCCCTAGCCGTGTCTATAGCTTATTGCGCCATCCCGCCGCTTAGTCATCAGATGACCAACACGAATTTGCAAAATGACTTAGGTAAGATATCTGTGGCTTATTAAACTGTGGCTTATTAAACTGCTAATAAGCCAAAGCTGCAAAATACTAACGCGAATTCTTTACAGACGAATGAAAAAAATAGTAGAAGCCGACCTCGGGGAAGATCAGTTTGGATTCCGTAGAAATATTGGAACACGTGAGAGAATACTGACCCTACGACTTATCTTAGAACAAAGATTAAGGAAAGGCAAACCTACGTTTCTAGCATTTGTAGACTTAGAGAAAGCTTTTGACAATCTCGACTAGAATAGACCCTTTAAAATTCTGAAGATGGCAGGGGTAAAATACAGGGAGCGAAAGGCTATGTACAAATTGCACAGAAACCAGATGGCTGTTAAAAGAGTCGAGGGTCATGAAAGGGGAGCAGTGGTTGGGAAGGGAGTGAGACAGGGTTGTAGCCTCTCCCCGATGTTATTCAATCTGTATATTGAGCCAGCAGTGAAGGTAACAAAAGAAAAATTCGGAGTAGGTATTAAAATAAATGGAGAACAAATAAAAACTTTGAGGTTTGCCGATGACATTGTAATTCTGTCAGAGACAGCAAAGGACTTGGAAGAGCAGTTGAACGGAATCGATAGAGTCTTGAAGGGAGGACATAAGATGAACATCAACAAAAGCAAAACGAGGATAATGGAATGTAGAGGAATTAAGTCGGTTGATGCTGAGGGAATTAGATTAGGAAATGAGACACTTAAAATAGTAAAGGAGTTTTGCTATTTGGGGGAGCAAATGATGGTCGAACTAGAGAGGATATAAAATGTAGACCGGAAATGGCAAGGAAAGCGTTTCTGAAGAAGAGAAATTTGTTAACATCGAGTATTGATTTAAGAGTCAGGAAGTCGTTTCTGAAAATATTTGTATGGAGTGTAGCCATGTATGGAAGTAAAAAACATGGACGATAAATAGCTCAGACAAGAAGAGAATAGAAGCTTTCGAAATGTGGTGCTACAGAAGAATGCTGAAGATTAGATGGGTAGATCACATAACTAATGAGGAGGTATTGAACAAGATTGGGGAGAAGAGAAGTTTGTGGCACAGCGTGATTAGAAGAAGGCATCGGTTGGTAGGACATGTTCTGAGGCATCAAGGGATCACCAATTTAGTATTGGTGGGCAGCGTGGAGGGTAAAAATCGTAGAGGGAGACAAAGAAACGAATACACCTAGGAGATTCAGAAAGAGTCAGGTTGCAGTAGCACCCGTGGTCTAGGGGTAGCGTTTAAGTCGTGTTCCGGCACTCGGCCAGTGCACATCGCGCGGTGACGGGCGGTAGCGCGGGCCAGTGTTTACGTCGCGAGCAGTGCTGAGGTGGAGAGCTGAGCAGCGTGTGCGAGCGCTATTATCGTTTGTTTCTGTATAACTGTTGTAAGTAAGATGTCGACAATTAACAGAGCGAACAGCGTTCAGTGTGTTTTCGATCGCGCTGCCTTGCGACCGACGGCATTTGAAATTCATTAGTGGATCTTTGAGGATTTGAAATTGCCTGAAGATATAGTCGACACATTCCAGTTGGACTTTGTGCAGTACTCGTTATTTATCAAATTTATTTCGAGTGACACTTACGAGAAATTCGCTGAGGAGCATGTTGGTGTGAGACCATTCCGTCATAATGATGGCAGTATTAGTAATGTCCAAATCGTGCCTTCGGGATACGGAGTAAGAACCGTCAGGGTATTTAATGTGCCACCTGAGTGCCCTAATGATCTGATTGCACGTTCTCTGTCACTGTACGGCATTGTTTTGTCAGTTACAAATGAAAAATGGTCGAGTGCCTATCGCTACCAAGTTAACAGCGGGGTGCGCAGTGTACGTGTAGACTTGAAAAAGCATATACCTTCGTATGTTGCCATTGGCGGCTGTCGTGCACAGGTAACTTACATTGGCCAACCCCCTACCTGTTCGATCTGCCATTCAACTGAACATCTGCGGATGAACTGTACACGTAGACGTCCATTTCAACTTCCACGGGAACGTCCTGCAGACGGTAGTGAAAAGCTAGTACCACTATTGAGTGAGGTGGTCGTGGGGACTGTACCACCACCCCGGCAGCCGGAACATGTCAGCGAGGCGGAGGTGCCAGTTCAGGTGGAATGCAGTGCCAAAGACATTCGCGGAAGGACGGACGTCAATTCGGCACCGCCATCCTCACCGGGGCAGTTACCGCTGGATACCAACGATGCGCCAGCCACCTCTGAAACTAAGCCGTGTGAGATACAGGAGCGAGTGCAGATCAGTTTGCCTGAACCACCACTGTAGCAGACACGAAGAAAGGCCGCCGAAGGAGAAGCAAAGGGAATAGTAGCAAAGAGGAAAAGTCGAATGATTTAGGACCCGTACACATGTCAGAAAGTGGCAGCGAGACTGAACCTCAATCTTCTTGCTCCGTGCGCTGCGAGGACACCGCGAGGCAAGAACGCATTCGTGAACAAACCAAACACCTGAAGGCACTACTGAGCGCTGAAAGGGATGAGAGCACCGTAACGGCCAAGAGGAAGAGCGAGCAGAGCAGCGAGCAGCTGCAGCAGCGATCTCGCAGGAACTCGCTGACGTCAGTCGCAGCCCCGCGTCGTGGCCAGGCGGATGCGACCACGTTGACAGACTCAGCCGGCGGTGGCGGGCAGGGCGGCGCGCGCACAGCAGTGAGCCGTGGTGGCAGCAGAACGAGGAGATGCACCAGTAGCTGCTCTCGCGCATGACCATCGCGCTGCGACCTTCCCCTCCCTGGCCCGTTATTGGTTTTGACATTTCGTTTCGTACTCCAAACGTTACCAACGAGTTTGGTTCAAAGCCGGAGAGAAGGACGATTCGAAACTCAGAGCTTATTGTCCTCTGAACCATCATGGGTGACAGCCAAACCTACAACATTACCACACTTAACGTCCTACAGGAGGTAGTCACAGCCTTAGAAGTGCCCGGTTACGTTCTTATTGATAACATCAATCTTCAGGATGCTGTAGGCACTGCCATCCTTCTGCGCGACGGTGTACCCTTTACGGATGTGAAGCGGCTGCCCAGTGGTCGTGGCATTTCTCTTCGAGTGAATGGTGTGCAGATTGTTAACGTGTACGCCCCCTCAGGTAGCACTCATAAGAGAGATCGTTCAAAACTTTATAAAACCGAGGTTCCCATTCTTCTTAGCGGTTATCGTGAACATCTCATCCTTGGTGGTGACTTCAGTTGTGTGCTCAACGACAGAGACCAAACTCCTAACACGAACAGATGTATCGAACTTGAACATTTAATTCATGGCATGCGTCTTCACGATACATGGGAACAACTGCACGGTGAACGGGTAGCGCACACCTTGGTAACCAGTCATTCTGCCAGTCGGCTGGATAGGATCTATGTGTCCGATGCCCTCCAGCGACACACTGTGAACTGTAACATAGCTCCTGTCAACATCTCCGACCATTGTGCATATCAGTGTTACCTCAACATACACCGCCAGCCAATTTACCGCGGGACGGGCTACTGGAAATTGAATGTCAGCCGTCTGCAGGATGCCCAACTTGAGGAGGTGAACTTAACGTGGCAACAGCTCCAGTGGCACCGACGTCGTTACGCTAGCGTTCTACAGTGGTGGATTCAGTGTGCTAAGCCTAAATTACGCCTGACCGTCATGAGCTACGCCCGACAAAAAAGCTTTTGGCAGAAACAGACTATTGAATTTTATTATCGCTGTTCGAGAGAACTGTACAGTCGCACTAACAATCCTTCTCGAGACATCGACGTAAAGATCAAACGATATAAAGCGAAAATCACGGCGATACAACGCCAACGAATGCATGGCATCATCGTGCGAGCCCACCCTAAGGACGTTGCCGCCGAAGAACGGGCCTCTCTGTACTACATCCTGAGAACGACGAAACGGTGTAAAGCCTTGTTGATAGAAGCTGTCGTTGATGACGCTGAGAATGCCATCACGAAGCAACGTGACATCATCTCGCACGTCTACGACTATTATAGTCAACTTTACAAGAAGCAACTCGTTGATGAACACTCGTGCGAGGATTTTCTTAGGACCTTGAGCTGTCGCTTGTCACAACAGGATAATGCAAAGTTGGAATCTGTTTTCACACAGGACGAAATCCGACTGGCGGTTCACAGTGCAAAGAAAGGGAAATCACCAGGACCTGATGGTCTCAGCGCTGAGTTTTACCAGCGATACTGGAACGTCCTCGGTCCGACACTCCTCGAGATAGCGAATGAACTCTGGCACCTGGAAGTCATACCCAAGGCATTTACGGAAGGTATCATCCTGCCCTTACCGAAAAAAGGGAACAGCAGGAAGGTCGAAAACATGCGACCCATCACACTCCTGAATGCCGACTTCAAAATCATCACCAGATCGATTAAGCTAAGGATGCAAACCGTTATGTACAAGGTTTTAGGCAGTTACCAGTACAGTGCAGTGCAAGGTCGAAGTGCAATCTCAGCTGCCTGCGATTTGAGGGACATCATCTGTTCATATGCTGAAACTAAAGGACAGGGCGCTCTGATCTTTCTAGATTTTGAGAAGGCTTATGACCGTGTACGTCATGATTTCCTCTTTCAAAGCATGAAGAAACTAGGATTTGGACCACATCTCATAGAATTAATTCGCAAACTTACTACAAACGCCTCTTCACGGATTCTCATTAATGGCCATTTTACAAAAGAAGTTTCCATCGAGCAGTCCATCCGCCAAGGATGTCCTCTCTCAATGATTTTGTACGCCATTGCAATAGAGCCGCTCCTGAACAACTTAGTGCATAGCGGGATCGGGCTTAGCGTCGAGTCTGTCACTATCCCATGCATTGCGTATGCTGACGATATATGCGTAACTGTGTCATCATCGCAACAACTTCTGTCAGCAGCAACTCTTCTACAAACATTCACGTTTCTTTCAGGAGCAATACTCAATAGAACTAAAACCACAGTTTTGCAAATCGGTGGCGGTATCGGAGACATATCCCATGTTACCTGGTGCAAGGTAACGGATTCTCACACAACCCTCGGTGTTACTTTTGAAGCCAAACCAGACAAATTCCTGACAAAGAACTGGTCACACATGCTTC
Organism: Schistocerca gregaria; assembly: GCF_023897955.1. Lineage (NCBI taxonomy): Eukaryota > Metazoa > Arthropoda > Insecta > Orthoptera > Acrididae > Schistocerca > Schistocerca gregaria. Next base: position 85,809,287 of record NC_064928.1, read on the forward strand.
ATAAATTACGTGCTGCTTTGATGCTTCACTCCGACCGTGACTTGAACATACTACAGAAAGTTAAGACCATCGATATCGCCATTACGAGCAAGATGAATTATTTGGCGCAAATTCTTCCAATCTCCGACCACCTAGCCAAGAGTATACAACAAGCGTTATGTTGGTTTATTTTTAGGGGGCATATTTTCAAAGTTCAGTTCGATACCTTAACCTTACCTTCTTCCAAAGGTGGCCTTAATCTCATTAAAGTACACAAAAAATGTGTCACACTGCTCCTAAATCGCATCAGGAAGTAGTTTCGTACCCGGAGGACCAGTCTCATCAGAAACCTCATTCAGCGGTGGAAACCTCATAGCTTGGACCCACCCGTTAATATCGCCGGCATTCCACTTTCTTACCGACATGTGCGACTATACTACATGGAAATGAGCTACATTCGACACAACATCGTGAATACCGGAAGCCTGACGAACAGGAAGCTTTATGACCTTCTCATGACAACAAACCACAGGAATCGTCTCGAAGAAAAATATCCACATACACATTGGAGTATAATATGGCGGAATGTGCACAACGACATGTTACCATCACGCGTCATAGCAGACTGGTATCTCACAGTCAACGATAAAGTAGCAACGAATGAAAAGCTACATAAAATAGGCCTTCAACCAACGCCCAACTGTGACGCATGCGGAAGAGTCGATACGCTCCTTCATAGGTTCACTTGCGGACATGCAGAAGAAATTACAACATTTCTTCGTCAACGATTGTCAGTGATAGACCGTACGACGCCCAGTGGTGTAGAACTTTTAGAGATCACTCAGCCACAAAAACTGAGGTATCCACGAGCAAAAAACAACGCTACAACGTGGATCATGGGCCACACAGCATCGTTTATTATGCAGAATAGGCATGCTACTTTTCTAGACTATTATTCTTACATAGAAATTGAACACTTTAAAATAAGCCAACATTGTGACTACAGGAGGATATTTGGAAATATGCTGAAAATCATAATTAACGGTTAAATGCTTCAAATACAATATTTGGATAGTAGAGGTTGCCAGTTGCCTGTATGTCTGAATCCTATTTGCTTCCTGGGACTTTATTTCTTGCCGTAATTTTAAGATACTATTCAGATGCTCACCAATGCAGAAGGCATTTTTTTTCCTTCCCATTTTCCTCTCAACATTTTCCTTCTCTCGCAGAGCAGCGGAGCAACTTTCCTTTCGACAATGATGTGATAGTCTTTTGTGCACCTCAAGAAGACATTTCCTATCTTTTCTTATATTGCGCAACGGCAGCCTAGAACTCATAAATACTATGTTCATTCTATTTTCATTACAAAACGGAGCACATGTTTACTTTTCCCTTCCTAAAAAAAAATAAAAATAAAAATAAAAAAGTTGGTAGAGCACTTGCCCGCGAAAGGCAAAGGTCAAAAAAAAAAAGTTGCGTCTTTGACTCATAGTCAAAACGTCTTCGGTCAAAAAAAAAAAATGGATAAGGCATCGGTCTCCTAAACCGGGGATTGTGGGTTCGAGTCCCACCAAAAAAAAAAAAAAAAAAAAAAAAAAAAGTGGTCTAGGGGTAGCGTCTTTGATTCATAATCAAAACGTCTTCGGTCCCGCGTTCGATCCCCGCCGTTGCCTGAATTTTGATAAATAATCTGCATTGGCCGCCGAAGACTTCCGGCATAAGAAGTCAGCCTCATTCCGCCAACGGCCTTGTCAAAGGGGGCGGAGGAGCGGATAGAGGTTCAGGGCACTCTCTTGTCATAGGGGTGGGAAAGTGCCCCTAAAGGCGGAAGAATCAGCAATGATCAACGACATGAGGATGCAGAAGGCAATGGAAACCACTGCATTAAAGACACGTAACGTGTATCCACAGGACATGTGGCCTGTAATTGAAGAAGGGTCATGATGATCTCTCCATTGGCAAAAGATTCCGGAATAATCCACCATTCGGATCTCCGGGAGGGGACTGCCAAGGGGGAGGTTACCATGAGAAAAAGATTGAATAATCAACGAAAGGATATCGTTCTACGAGTCGGGGCGTGGAATGTCAGAACCTTGAACGTGGTAGGGAAACTATAAAATCTGAAAATGGAAATGCAAAGGCTCAATCTAGATATAGTAGGGGTCTGTGAAGTGAAGTGGAAGGAAGACAAGAATTTCTGGTCAGATGACTATCGGGTAATATCATCAGCAGCAGAAAATGGTATAACAGGTGTAGGATTCGTTATGAATAGGAAGGTAGGGCAGAGGGTCTGTTACTGTGAACAGTTCAGTGACCGGGTTGTTCTAATCAGAATCGACAGCAGACCAACACCGACAACGATAGTTCCGGTATACATGCCGACGTCGCAAGCTGAAGATGAACAGATAGAGAAAGTGTATGAGGATATTGAAAGGGTAATGCAGTATGTAAAGGGGGACGAAAATCTAATAGTCATGGGCGACTGGAATGCAGTTGTAGGGGAAGGAGTAGAAGAAAAGGTTACAGGAGAATATGGGCTTGGGACAAGGAATGAAAGAGGAGAAAGACTAATTGTAACAAGTTTCAGCTAGTAATAGCGAATACCCTGTTCAAGAATCATAAGAGGAGGAGGTATACTTGGAAAAGGCCGGGAGATACGGAAAGATTTCAATTACATTACATCATGGTCAGACAGAGATTCCGAAATCAGATAATGGATTGTAAGGCGTACCCAGGAGCAGATATAGACTCAGATCACAATATAGTAGTGATGAAGAGTAGGCTGAAGTTCAAGACATTAGTCAGGAAGAATCAATACGCAAAGAAGTGGTATACGGAAGTTCTAAGGAATGACGAGATACGTTTGAAGTTATCTAACTCTATAGATACAGCAATAAGGAGTAGCGCAGTAGGCAGTACAGTTGAAGAGGAATGGACATCTCTAAAAAGGGCCATCACAGAAGTTGGGAAGGAAAACATAGGTACAAAGAAGGTAGCTGCGAAGAAACCATGGATAACAGAAGAAATACTTCAGTTGATTAATGAAAGGAGGAAGTACAAACATGTTCCGAGAAAATGAGGAATACTGAAATACAAGTCGCTGAGGAATGAAATAAATAGGAAGTGAAGGGAAGCTAAGACGAAATGGCTGCAGGAAAAATGTGAAGACATCGAAAAAGATATGATTGTCGGAAGGACAGATTCAGCATACAGGAAAGTCGAAACAACCTTTGGTGACATTAAAAGCAATGGTGGTAACATTAAGAGTGCAACGGGAATTCCACTGTTAAATGCAGAGGTGAAAGCAGATAGGTGGAAAGAATACATTGAAAGCCTCTATGAGGGTGAAGATTTGTCTGATGTGATAGAAGAGGAAACAAGAGTTGATTTAGAAGAGATAGGGGATCCAATATTAGAATCGGAATTTAAAAGAGCTTTGGAGGACTTACGGTCAAATAAGGCAGAAGGGATAGATAACATTCCATCAGAATTTCTAAAATAATTAGGGGAAGTGGCAACAAAACGACTATTCACGTTGGTGTGTAGAATATATGAGTCTGGCGACATACCATCTGACTTTCGGAAAAGCATCATCCACACAATTCCGAAGACGGCAAGAGCTGACAAGTGCGAGAATTATCGCACAATCAGCTTAACAGCTCATCCATCGAAGCTGCTTACGAGAATAATATACAGAAGAATGGAAAAGAAAATTGAGAATGCGCTAGGTGACGATCAGTTTGACTTTAGGAAAAGTAAAGGCACGGGAGAGGCAATTCTGACGTTACGGCTAATAATGGAAGCAAGGCTAAAGAAAAATCAAGACACGTTCATAGGATTTGTCGACCTGGAAAAAGCGTTCGACAAAATAAAATGGTGCAAGCTGTTCGAGATACTGAAAAAAGTAGGGGTAAGCTATAGGGAGAGAAGGGTCATATACAATTTGTACAACAACCAAGAGGGAATAATAAGAGTGGACGATCAAGAACGAAGTGCTCGTATTAAGAAGGGTGTAAGACAAGGCTGTAGCCTTTCGCCCCTACTCTTCAATCTGTACATCGAGGAAGCAATGATGGAAATAAAATAAAAGTTTAGGAGTGGAATTAAAATACAAGGTGAAAGGATATCAATGATACGATTCGCTCATGACATTGCTATCCTGAGTGAAAGTGAAGAAGAATTAAATGATCTGTTGAACCGAATGAACAGCCTAATGAGTACACAGTATGGTTTGAGAGTAAATCGGAGAAAGACGAAGGCAATGAGAAGTAGTAGAAATGAGAACAGCGAGAAACTTAACATCAGGATTGATGGTCACGAAGTCAATGAAGTTAAGGAATTTTGCTACCTAGGCAGTAAAATAACCAATGACGGACGGAGCAAGGAGGACATCAAAAGCAGACTCGCTATGGCAAAAAAAGGCATTTGTGGCGAAGAGAAGTCTACTAATATCAAATACCGGCCTTAATTTGAGGAAGAAATCTCTGAGGATGTACGTCTGGAGTACAGCATTGTATGGTAGTGAAACATAGCCTGTGGGAAAACCGGAACAGAAGAGAATCGAAGCGTTTGAGATGTGATGCTATAGACGAATGTTGAAAATTAGGTGGACTGATAAGGTACGGAATGAGGAGGTTCTACGCAGGATCGGAGAGGAAAGGAATATGTGGAAAACACTGATAAGGAGAAGGGACATTTTGATAGGACATCTGCTAAGACATGAGGGAATGACTTCCATGGTACTAGAGGGAGCTGTAGAGGGCAAAAACTGTAGAGGAAGACAGAGATTGGAATATGTCAAGCAAATAATTGAGGACGTAGGTTGCAAGTGCTACTCTGAGATGAAGAGGTTAGCACAGGAAAGGAATTCGTGGCGGGCCGCATCAAACCAGTCAGTAGACTGATGACAAAAAAAAAAGGTTGCAGTAGGTACTGGGAGATGAAGCATCTTGCACAGGATAGAGTAGCATGGAGAGCTGCATCAAACCAGTCTCAGGACTGAAGACAACAACCACAATACAGTCCCATATCACTGACGTCGACTTGCAGTAGGATTTTGAAACATGTACTGTGCCGATGTAAAGAAGGGAACGATGAAGGGTGGAAGGAGCATATAGAGGGCCTATACAATCGAGATGAATCTGAAGGCAGTGTCATAGAAATGGAAGAAGATGTAAATGAATATGAGATGGGAGATACAATACTGCGAGAAGAAATTGACAGAGCATTGAAAGCCCTAAGTCGAAACAAGGCTCCGGGAATAAATTACATCTCGTCAAAGCTACTGACAGCCTTGGGAGCGCCAGCCATGACAAAACTCTTCCACCCGGTGTGCAAGATGTGCTACACCCTCAGGCTTCAAGAAGAACGTAATAATTCCAATTCCAAAGAAAACAGGTGTCGACAATTCAGGAAGGCTGGTTGCAAAATACTAACACGAATTCTGTACAGAAGAATGGAAAAACTGGCACAAGCCTGCCTCTCGGAAAATCAGTTTGGATTCCGAAGAAATGCAGGAACGCGTGAGGCAGTACTGCCCCAACGTCCTGTCTTAGAAGTTACGTTAAGGAAAGGCTAACCTAAGTCCATAGAATTTGCTGACTTTGAGAATGCTTATGACAGTGTTTACAGGAATACTCTCTGTGAAATTCTAAAGGTATCAGTGGTAAAATAGGCGGAACGAAAAGCTATTTACAACCTGTACAGTCATCAGATAGCTGTTATAAGAGTTGAGAGACATGAAAGGGAAGCAGTGGCTGAGAAAAGAGTGAGGCAAGGTTGTAGCCTATCGTAAGTGTTATTCAATCTGTACCTTGAGGAACCCTAAAGGAAAACAAAAAATATTGGCAGTAGGAATTAAAGCACAGCGAGAAGAAATAAATAAGCTTTGCGGACGACGTTGTAATTCTCTCAGGGGCAGCAAAGGAGTTGGAACGACAGTTGAAGGGACAATGTCTTGAAAGGAGGACATAATATGAAGATCAACAAAAGCAAATCAACGATAATGGGATTCTTCACACAGAAGTCAAAGGGAGTAGGTTGAATCCTTGGGAAGAATTAGGCATCTGTAAACATCCAGAGCGCAAAAATGGGAATTTACTAAACGACCAGCAGCAGCTAGCCTGTAGACGATTTTTTCATGGCTTCAGATCCTTAATGTTTGCAAAAAAATATCTTCTTACGACTAACGGTAGCCTTCGTGAATGGTTCATTTAGTGAAAATTCTATTACACAATTTTTGTGCATAGAGTTTCGTTTGTCAGTTAGTGTTGTAGTACGGATTGGTGGTAGCACACTTGGTCTAGGGGTACCTTCTTTGTTTAGTAACATAAATGCCTTCGGTTCGAAAACCTCCACCGCTTACATTTTGATTAACGATTATCGAGACCTCCGAAATAAAAAGTTACCCTCATTCCGCCGTCGGCCTTGTCAAAGAGGGTGCAGGGGCGGACAGAGGTTGAGGGCACTCTCTGGTCCTTGGGATGGGAAACTGCTCCTACAGACGGAAGAATCAGCGATGGTGAACGGCATGACGATGCAGAATGCAATGGTAAGCACTGCATTAAAAAAAAAGAAACACATAATGTGTATCGAAAATGGTTCAAATGCCTCTGAGCACTACGGGACTCAACATCTATGGTCATCAGTCCCCTAGAACTTAGAACTACTTAAAGCTAACTAACCTAAGGACATCACACAACACCCAGTCATCACGAGGCAGAGAAAATCCCTGACCCCGCCGGGAATCGAACCCGGGAACCCGGGCGTGGGAAGCGAGAACGCTACCGCACGACCATGAGCTCATAACGTGTATCCACAGGGCATGTGGCCTGTAACTGAAAAAGTGTCATTATGATATCTCTATTGGTAAAACGTTCCGGAATAGTCCCCCTTTTGGATCTCCGGGAGGAGGCTGCCAAGGGAGAGGTGACCGTGAGAAAAAGAGTGAATAACCAACGAAATGAAAATGTTCTACTAGTCGGGGTGTGGCATGTCAGAAGCTTGAACGTGGTAGAGAAGCTAGAAAATCTCGAAAGAGAAATGCTAAGACTCAATCTAGATATAGTAGGGGTCAGCGAAATGAAATGGAAAGAAGACAAGGATTTCTGGTCAGATGAGTTTAGGGTAATATCAACAGCAGCAGGAAAAGGTATAACGGGACGAGGATTCGTTATGAATAGGAAGGATGGACAGAGAGTGTGTAACTGTGAACAGTTCAGTGATAGGGTTGTTCTTATCAGAATCGGCAGCAAACCAACATCAACAACGACAATTCAGGTGCACATACTGACGTCGCAAGCTGAAGAGCTAGAAGTAGTAAATCATGATGTTGAAAGAGTAATTCAGTACATGAAGAGAGATGAAAATCTAATACTTATGCTGCTGTAGGGGAAGGAGTGGAAGAAAGGAATACGAGGGAATATTGGAATGAGAGAGAAGAAAAACTGAGTACTGCAATAAATTTCAGTAAATCGAAGAAAGACGAAAGTAATGAGAAGTAGCAGAAATGAGAACAGCGAGAAACTTGACGTCAGCACTTGTGGTCACGAAGTACATAAAGTTAAGGAATTCTGCTACCAAGGCATTAAAACAACCGATGACAGACGGAGCAGGGAGGCCATCAGAAGCAAGCTAAATTTCAACTGTTCAAGAATCACAAGAGGAGGACGCATGCGTGGAAAAGGCCGGGTGATAGTGGAAGATTTCAGTTAAATTACATCATGGTCAGACAGAGCTCTAAATCAGATACTGGACTGTAAGCCGTACCAAGAAGCACATATAGACGCAGATCACAATGTAGTCGTGATGAAGAGTATGCTGAAGTTTATGACATTAATTAGGAAGAACCAATACGTAAAAATGTGGGATACGGCAGTACTAAGGAATGGCGTTATACGCCTGAAGTTCTCTAAGGTTATAGACATAACATTAAGGAATACCTCAGTAGGCAGTACAGTTGAAGAGGTATTGACATCTCTAAAGATGACCATCACAGAAGTTGGAAGGAATAATACAGGTACAAATGACGTAACTGTGAAGAGACAGTGGGTAACAGAACAAATACGTCAGTTGATCCATGAAAGACGGAAGTACAAAAATGATCAGGGAAATTCAGGGATTCAGGAATAAAAGTCGCTGAAGAATGAAATAAATAGGAAGCGCAGGGAAGCTAAGACGAAATGGCTGCATGAGAATGTTGAAGAAATCAAAAAAGAAGTGATTGTCGTAAGGCCTAACTCAACATATAGGAAAGTCAAAATATTCTTCGGTGAAATTAACAGCAAGAGTGGAAACATTAAGAATACGAAGGGAATTCCACTGTTAATTGCAGAGGAGAGAAGGAATAGCTAGAAGGTATACATCGAAGGCCTCTATCCGGGGAAAGATTTATCTGGTGTGGTAGAACTAGCAACAGTAGTCGATTTAGAAGAGATTGGCGATCCAGGAATGGGGGTAAGGAATGAAAGAGAAAGTCACCTGGTAGAATTTTGCACAGAAAATAACTTAATACAGCTAACACTTTGTTGAAGAATCATGAAAGCAGGCTGTACATGTGGAAGCGGCCTGGAACCACTGGAAGGCTTCAGATAGATTATCTAATGGCAAGACAGAAATTTTGGAATCAGGTTTGGTTTTAAAATGTAAGACATTTCCAGGGGCAGATATGGATTCTGACCACAGTCTATTCGTCATGAACTGTAGATTAAAAAAGAAGAAACTGCAAAAAGGTGGGAATTTAAGGAGAACGGACATGGATAAACTGAAAGAACCAGTGGTTGTAGACAGTTTCAGACAGAACATTAGGGAACGATTGACAAGAACAGAGAAAAGAAATACAGTGGAAAAATAATGGGTTGCTTTGAGAGATGAAATAGTGAAGGCAGCAGAGGATCAAGTAGGTAAAAAGATGAGGGCTAGCAGAAATCCTTTGGTAACAGAAGAGATATTGAATTTAATTAATGAAAGAAGAAAATATAAAAATGCAGTAAATGAAGGAGGCAAAGAGGTGCAGACGTCCCAAAAAGGAGATCGACAAGTTGTGCAAAATGGCTAAGCAGAGATGGCTAGAGCTCAAGTATAAGAATATAGAGGCATATAACACTAGGGGTAAGATAGATAAGCCGGCCGCGGTGGTCTCGCGGTTCTAGGCGCGCAGTCCGGAACCGCGTGACTGCTACGGTCGCAGGTTCGAATCCTGCCTCGGGCATGGGTGTGTGTGTTGTCCTTAGGTTAGTTAGGTTTAAGTACTTCTAAGTTCTAGGGGACTAATGACCACAGCAGTTGTGTCCCTTAGTGCTCAGAGCCATTTGAACCATTTAAGATAGATACTGGCTACAGGAAAATTAAAGAGACTTTTGGAGAACCACTTGCATGAATATCAAGAGCTCAGTTGGCAAACCAGTTACACGCACAGAAGGGAAAGCAAAAAAGGTGGAAGGAGTATATAGAGGGTCTATACAAGGGCGATGTACTTGAGGTCAATATTATGGAAATGGAAGAGGCCGTAGATGAAACGGGAGGAATGGTACTGCGTGAAGAATTTGACAGAGCACTGAAAGTCGAAACAAGGTTACATTAGAACTACTGATAGCCTTGGGAGAGCCAGCCCTGACAACACTCTACCATCTCGTGAGTGAGATGTATCAGACAGGTGATATACCCTAAGACTTCAACAAGAATATAAAATTTCCAATCCTAAAACAGCAGTTGTTTACAGGTGTCAAAATTACCGAACTATAAGTTTAATACGTCACCGATGCAAAATACTAACACCAATTCTTTACAGGCCAATGGAAAAACTGGTAGAAACCGATCTCGGGGAAGATCAGTTTGGATTCCGTAGAAATGTTCTGAACACATGAGGCAATACTGACCCTACGACTTCTCTTCGAAGATAGATGAAGTAAAGGGAAACCTAAATTTCCAGCATTTGTAGACTTAGAGAAAGCTTTTGATAATGTTGACTGGTATACTCTCTTTCAAATTCTGAAGATGTCAGGGGTCAAATTCAAGGAGCGAACGGTTATTTACAGTTTGTACAGAGACCAGATGGCAGTTATAAAAGACAAGGGGCATTAAAGGGTAGCAGTGGTTGGGTTGCAGCCAATCCCCGATGTTATTCAATCTGTATTTTAAGCAAACAGTAAAGGAAACAAAAGAAAAATTCGGAATAGGAATTAAATTCCATGGGGAAGAAATAAAACCTTTGAGGTTTGCCGATGACATTGCAATTCTGTCACTGACAGCAAATGACTTGGAAGAGCAGCTGAACGGAATGGAAAGTGTTTTGAAAGGAGGCTATAGGCTGAACTTCAACAAAAGCAAAACGAGGATAATGGAATGTAATCAAATTAAATCTGGTTATGCTGACAAAATTAGATAAGGAAATGCACTTAAAGTAGTAAATGTGTTCTGCTATTTCGGAAGCAAAATAACTGATGGTCGAAGTAGAGACGGTATAAAATGTAGAGTGGCAATAGGAAGGAAAGAGTTTCTGAAGAACAGAAATTTGTTAACATCGAGTATAGATTTAAGTCTCAGGAAATCTCTTCTGAAAGTATTTGTATGGAGCGTAGCGATGTATGGAAGTGAAACATGGACGATAAATAGTTTAGACAAGAGGAGAAGTTTTTGAAATGTGGTGCTTCAGAAGAATGCTGAAAGTTTGATGGGTAGATCAGGTAACTAATGAGGAGGTACTGAACAGAATTGGGGAGAAGAGGAATGTATGGCACAATTTGACTAGAAGAAGGGATCGGCTGGTAGGACATATTCTGAGGCATCAAGGGATGTCCAATTTAGCATTAGAGGGCAGCGTGGAGGTTAAAAGCCGTAGAGTGAGACCAAGAGAAGAACACACTAAGCAGACTCAGAAGGATGTAGGCTGCAGTATTTACTTGGAGATGAAGAAGGTTGCACAGGATAGAGTAGCATGGAGAGCTGCATCAAAGCAGTCTCAAGATTGAAGACCACAGCAACAATAACGAGCGATCCAGTATTGGAATCAGAATTTAAGAGGTCTCTGGAGGACTTAAGGTGAAATAAGGCAGAAGGGTTAGATAACACTTCATCAAAACTTCTGAAATCATTGGGGGACGTGGCAACAAATGACTATTCACATTGGTGTGTAGAAAGTATGAGTCTTGCGACATACCATCTGATGTTCGGAAAAAATATCATTCACATAATTCCGAAGACTGGAAGAGCTGACAAATGCGGTAATTATCGCACAGTCAGCTTAACAGGTTATGCATCCAAGTTGCTGACAGGAGTAATATACAGAAGAATGGAAAAGAAAATTGAGGATGTGCTAGACGACAATCAGTTTGGCTTTAGACAAGGTAAAGGCCACAGAGAGGGAATTCTGACGTTGCGGTTGGTAATGAAAGCAGGACTAAAGAAAAATCAAGACACGCTCATAGTATTTGGAGACCTGGAATAAGCTTTATACAATATAAAATCGTGTGATGTGTTCACACTTCTGAGAAAAATAGGAGTAAACTATAGGGAGAGAGGGGTGATTCACAATATGTACAAGATCCAATAGCGAATAATAAGAGTGGTCAATCAAGAACGAATCGCTCGGATTAAAATGGGTGTAAGATAGAGATGTGGTTTTTCTCCCCTACTGTTCAATCTGTACTTCGAAGAAGGAATGATGGAAACGAAAGAAGGGTTCAGGAGTGGAATTGAAATTCAAGGTAAAAGATCATCAATGATACGATTCGCTGATGACGTTGGTATCTTGAGTGGAAACGAAGAAGAATTACAGGATGTGCTGAATGGAATGCAAAATCTAATGAGTACTGAACACGGATTGAGAGTAAATCGAAGAAAGACGAAAGTATTGAGAAGTAGCGGAAATGATACTAGTGAGAAACGTAACAGCAGGAATGGAGTCACGAAGTAGATGAAGTTAGGGAATTCTGCTACCTTGTCAGCGAAATAGCTAATGACAGACGGAACAAGGAGGACATCAAAAGCGGACTATCACTGGGAAAAAGGGCGTTTCTGGCCGAGAGAAGTCTACTAGTATCAAATTTCTGAGATTGTAAGTCTGGAGTACAACTTTGTATGAGTGTGAAACATGGAGTGTGGGCTGATCAGGAAAGGAATAAGAACGTTGGAGAGGAGAGGAATATGTGGAAAACACTGACCAGGAGAAAGGACAGGATGATTGGGCATTTGTTAAGACATCAGGGAATGACTTCCATGGTGCTAAAGGGAGCTTTAGAGAGAAAAACTGTGCAGGAAGAAAGAGATTCGAGTAATCGAGCGAATAACTGAGGACGTAGGTTGCGAGTGCTTCTCCGAGATGGAAAGTTTGGCACAGGAGAGGAATTCGTGGCAGGCCACATCAGACCAGTCGGCTGACTGATGACTCAAAAGAAATATTGATGCCACCCACTCTTGTGCCGTTTTTTTTACTATAGTCCGCCTGCTTAGCTGGATGGTAACGTGCTTGCCAGCTATGCACCGGGCCCGGGTTCGATTCCCGGCTGTGCTGGAGACTTTCTCCACTCGGGGACTGGGTGTTGCGTTGAAACTTCCTGGCAGATTAAAACTGTGTGCCGGACCGAGACTCGAACTCGGGACCTTTGCCCTTCGCGGGCAAGAGCGAAAGGCAAAGGTCCCGAGTTCGAGTCTCGGTCCAGCACACAGTTTTAATCTACCAGGAAGTTTCATATCAGCGCACACTCCGCTGCAGAGTGAAAATCTCATTCTGGAAACATCCCCCAGGTTGTGGCTAAGCCATGTCTCCGCAACATCCTTTCTTTCAGGAGTGCTATTTCTGCCTGGTTCGCAGGCGAGCTTCTTTAAAGTTTGGAAGGTAGGAGACGAGATACTGGCAGAAGTAAAGCTGTGAGGAGGGGGCGTGAGTCGTGCTTCGGTAGCTCAGATGGTAGAGCACTTTCCCGCAGAAGACAGAGTGGATAGAGTCTTGAAAGGAGCATATAAGCTGAACATCAATAAAAGCAAAATGAAGATAATGGAATGTAGTCGAATTAAATCAGACAATGTTGAGGGAATTAGATTAAGAAATGGGACACTTAAAGTAGTATATGAGTTTTGTTATTTGGGCAGCAAAATAAGCGATGACGGTCGAAGTAGAGAAGATATAAAATGTAGACTGGCGATGGAAAAAATCTTTTCTGAAGATATGAAATTTGCTAACACCAAATGTAGATTTCAGTTTTAGGAATTCTTTGCTGAAAGTATTTGTATGCAGCGTAGCCATATATGAAAGTGAAAAATGGAGGATAAACAGCGAACCAAGAAGAGAATAGAAGCTTCTGAGATGTAGTGCTACAGAAGACTGCTGAAGATTTTTTGGGTAGTTCACATAACTAATAAGGAGGTACTAAACAGAACTTGGGAGAAAAGAAATTTGCCGAACAATTTGACTAGAAGAAGGGATCGGTTGATAGGACACATTTAAGACCTCAAGCGATCACCAATTTAGTACTGGAGGAAAGTGTTGGGGCTAAAAATTGCAGAAGGAAACCAGGAGGTGAATGCAGCAAGCAGATTCAGAGGGATGTAAGATGCGGTACTTAATCGGAGATGAAGAGGCCTGCACCTGATAGGGTAACATAGAGAGCTGCATCAAAACAGTCGTCGGACTGAAGCCATAACACAACAAAAATGTGTTTAAATATATTGAATAACCTCAAAGAAAACAATTTACTGACAAACAGCCAACACGAATTCAGAAAATGTCGTTCTTGTGACACACAAGTAGCTCTTTATTCACACGGAGTAACGAGTGCTTCCAGAAGGCTTTTGACCCGTTCCTCGCAAGCGAATTCTAATTAAATTACGTATATACGATATATCGCTTTACCTGTGCGACCCGATTCGTGGTTTCCTGTCAGAAAGATCGCAGTTCCTACGTAGTAATTGATGAAAAAATCATCGAGTGAAGAAAAAAGTGACATCTGGTGTTCCCCAAGGAAGGGCTGTTCCTTATCTACAGGGTATTACAAAAAAAGTACGGCCAAACTTTCAGGAAACATTCCCCACACACAAATAAAGAAAAGATGTTATGTGGACATGTGTCCGGAAATGCATAATATTCATGTTAGAGCTCATTTTAGTTTCGTCAGTATGTACTGTACTTCCTCGATTCTGATGATCAAATTGTAAATTCTCACAATCAACATGTGTGGGCTGACGAGAATCCGCACGCAATTGTGCTATCACGTCATCGACACAGATTTTCTGTGAACGTTTGGGCAGGCATTTTTGGTGATGTCTTGATTGGGCCCTATGTTCTTCCACCTACGTCAATGGAGCACGTTATCATGATTTCATACGGGATACTCTACCTGTGTTGCTAGAACATGTGCATTTACAACTATGACACAACATGTGGTTCATGCACGATGGAGCTCCTCCACACTTCAGTCGAAGTGATCGTACGCTTCTCAACAACAGATTCGGTGACCGATGGATTGGTAGAGGCGGACCAATTCCATGGCCTCCACGCTCTCCTGACCTCAACCCTCTTGACTTTCATTTATGGGGGCATTTGACAGCTCTTGTCTACGCAACCCCGCTACCAAATGTAGAGACTCTTCGTGCTCGTGTTGTGGACGGCTGTGATACAATACTACATTCTCCAGGGCTGCACCAGCACATCAGGGATTCCATGTGACGGAGGGTGGATGCATGTATCCTCGCTAACGGAGGATATTTTGAACATTTCCTGTAACAAAGTGTTTGAAGTCACATTTCTACGTTCTGTTGCTGTGTGTTTCCATTCTGTGATTAATGTGATTTGAAGAGAAATAATGAAATGAGCTCTAACATGGAAAGTAAGCGTTTCCGGACACATGTCCACATAATATATTTTCTTTCTTTGTGTGGGAGGAATGTTTCCTGAAAGTTTGCAGATGATGACGTCATTTACCGTCTATAAAAGTGTCAGAAGATCAAAACCGTTTACAAAATAATTTATAGAAGATTTGCACAGGATGCGAAAATTGTGAGGTCATCCACGAGAGTATTAAAACGAATACATTCCATTTCGGCTATATGATAAATCACACATATCTAAGGGCCTTCAACAGTGTTAAATACCTAGGAATTAAAATTACGAACAATATAAATTGGAAAGATCGATAATACCATATTGTGGGGAAGCCAAATCAAAGACTGCCTACACTACCTTTGTTCGTCCTCTGCTAGAGCACTTCTTAGCAATAAGGTATCTTTACCAGGATGCATTGGCGGAGGACATCGAACAAATTCAAAGAGGGACAGCTGGTATTGTATTAGCGCCAAATAGGGGATTTGTGTGGCACGGATATGATACTGGAGTTTTTCGTTACGGCGAAATCTTTTCACGAAATTTCAGTCTCCAACGTTCTCATCCGAATTAGAAAATATGTTACTGACATACACCTATACATCGAGAAATGATCATTGTAATGAAAGTCAGTGATAGAAGGAAACATTTAGGTGTTCCTTAAAAAATAAAAATGATTCAGATGGCTCTAAGCACTATGGGACTTAACATCTGAGGTCATAAGTTCCCTAGACTTATAACTACTTCAGTCGAACTAACCTAAGGACTTGACACACATCCATGTCCTAGGCAGGATTCGAACCTGCGACCGTAGCAGCGCGGTTCCAGACTGAAGGGCCTAGAACCGCCCGGCCACAGTAGCCGGCTGTTCCTTTTCCCACGCGCTGTTAGAATGTGGAACGGAAGAGAAATAACTTGTAGGTGGGTCGTCTTCAGATAGAATGGGGGACGCCAGTTGAGATACATATATTTAGTATGAATAAATCTTTTAAATGTATTCAAAGATATGGCTTTATCTGCTATCGATTCCGGAGCTACAATTTACAGTCTGCAGTCCCTTCTTTGATAAACCGAATGATACGTGGTTTATCGAAGTGGGGCTTGAGGATAGCGCATTGTAGCGCCGAAATCTATAGCAGATAAAGCAATACTTTGAATACAGCTGAAGGATTCACTAACACTAATAAGTGGCATGTGAAATCCTGCCTCAGCTTAACGTGTCTTACTGCACCACTACCGCTTTCAGGCCTAAAATAACGTCTTTTTTTTATTTCGCATAACCTTTCTAGACATTACTATAAAGAAACATTGTTTCTGCTTTATTGTTTTCAAAAGTAGTTTCCTTTGGGCCGACACGCCTTTCAATCTTCGAGAACGTTATTCATTTTCTTGTGCCCACTTTCACCCAATTCTTTTTTTTTTTTTTTTTTCTTTCTTTAAACCGTGAGCTGATTGTTATTGTGTCTTTGTCGACTCCCATATTTTCTAGATTTCTTCCTGCTTCTACCAAGGACGTATGTGTGAATTTGTGATTTTTTAGTAAGTCGTAGATTTTTTTAATTATCCTGCCATTATTCATCCTGTGTCCACTGAATTTTGATCTCGTTTTTCCCATTGCTACTGTTAACTTTTCAAATTTCAAATATAATTGTCTAATACACCGAAGAACCAGAGAAACTGTTATAGGCATGCACATTCAAACACCGAGATATGTAAACGGACAGAGTACGGCGTTTCGGTCGGCAACGTCTCTATAAGGCTACAAGGGTCTGGCGCAGTTGTCAGAAAGGTTACTGCTTCTACAGTGGCAGGTTATCAAGATTTAAGTCACTTTGAACGTGGTGTTATAGTCGGCACATGAGCGATGAAACACAGTATCTCCGAGGTAGCGATGGAGATTTTCCCGTACGACCATTTCACGAGTGTACCGTGAATATAAGGAATCCGGTAAAACATCACATCTTCGACATCGCCATGGCCGGAAAAAGATCCTGCGAGAACGGTACCGACGACGGCTGAAGAGAATCGTTCAACGTGACAAAAGCTCAACCCTTCCGAAAACTGCTGCCGATTTCAATGCTGGGCCCTTCGACCAGTGTCTGCGTGCGAACCATTCAACGATACAACATCCATATGGACTTTTGAAGGCGAAGACCCACTCGTGTACTCTTGATGACTGCACGACACAACTTAACGCCTCACCTGGGCTCCTCAACACCGGCATTGGACTGTTGATGACTGGGGAGATGTTGCCTTGTAGAACGAGTCTCGTTCAAAATCGTGTCGAGCGGATGGAGGTGTACGGGTATGGAGACAACCTCATGAATCCATGGGAGTGTCAAAGCTGGTGGAGGCTGTCTCATGGTGTGGGGCGTGTGCAGTTGGAGTGATATGGGACGCTTTATACATTTAGAAACGACTCTGACAGGTGACACGTACGTAAGCATTCTGTCTGGCCACCTGCATCCGTTCAGTGTCAATTGTGACTGACTTGGGCAACTCCAGCAGGACAATGCGACACCCCACATGTTCAGCATTGCTACAGAGTGGCTCCACGAACACTCTTCTGAGATTAAACACTTCCGCTGGCCACTAAACTCACCACACATGAACATATACATCTGGGCATAACTGAGGTTCCTTGTAACGTTCTTTTCAGAAGAGGTCTGCACCCTTTCGTCCTCTTACGGATTTATGGACAGCCCTGCAGGATTGATGCTGTCAGTTCCCTCCAGAATCAGTTTTTCAGACATTAGTCCAGCCCATGCCACGTCGTGTTGCGGCACTTCTGCGTGCTTGCGGGTTCCCTCGCTATATTTGTTGTAGCTGGCAGGAGAGCCAACACCGTGTTAGTAGAGGAGGCCGAAATGCGCGCGTTTCAGCTCACGCAGGCTGGCGTCAGGTCTGGAACAGGACAAGGAAATTAGAATTTAGAAAAAACGGTCGTAGCTGGTGGAATACTTAACTTTAATCCATTAATGATGAACGTCGGTCTTGACGGTACATAGTTCACAATATCAATAGTAACTGATAATGGCGCCTTGCTAGGTCGTAGACAATGACGTAGCTGAAGGCTATGCTAAACTATCGTCTCGGCAAATGAGAACGTAAGTAGGCAGTGAACCATCGCTAGCAAAATCGGCTGTACAGCTGGGGCGAGTGCTAGGGAGTCTCTCTAGACCAGACCTGCCGTGTGGTGGCGCTCGGTCTGCAATCACTGATAGTGGCGACACGCGGGTCCGACGTATACTAACGGAGCGCGGCCGATTTAAAGGCTACCACCTAGCAAGTGTGGTGTCTGGCGGTGACACCACAATATTAGTCAGAAGTACCAATTTTTTTGGGCCTTCAGTGTAAATCGTAATCTGTAATCTGATTTACTGATGCTTTTGGGTCCTAGCATTTTTCTTAGTATTCTTCTTTCAATTTTATATAATAATTCGAGTTATTCCATGGTAGCCAGTGCAAGAGTATTTATTGCATAGAGCATATCTGGTCTGACGACTGTTTAATACTACGTCAGTTTTGTGTTGCAGGATAAAGATTTTTTGTATAGGTACTGCTTCATTAATAAAAAAGCAAAACATCCAGAAGGGGAGGTGGAAACGAAATCAAATGTTATAGTTTCAGAAGGAATATTATTTTATTTCAGTCTTTACAAACTCGAATCCAAGTTATAACTTACTTGGCTGTATGAGACAAATTAGCAGTCAGTGTGACAGGGTACCTCTTCTGCCTGGATGCATGAACTGATTTTGTATGGAAAAGGTGTCATAAGATCGTTGTAATTCCTCCTGAAGCAAGAAGGCCCACAAATGTTGTGACTGGTGCTTTATATCCTGGATCCTAGTACTAGGAAACTTGATAATCGTGATGATCTCACACTTGTTCTATTGGAGACAGATCTGAAATCTTTCCGGCCACGGAAATACCTCAACATCTGTTAGACAGTGGACAAGCATGGAAATTATGGGATATCTGCCCAGTGTGGCGAAACAAGCGCTGTATCGTTGTGAGACACACTGAGGAGAACGTGTGTGCAGGGACTTAACCCCACTTCACAACGACTATCGCCACGTCGTGGCTTACAAAGTATTGCGCCACAATCTAAGAATGAAATTAAAAATTAAAATAACTTTTCCAAACTTCGTTAACGCATGCTTCAGTGTATTAATGCCAATATTGTGAAATCTCTGAATGATCAAAAGAATTTGCTAAATACGTTCTTCTAAAAAAATGGTGTGCCGTTCGCTGTGTTTTTCATTGTTTTGATATTTTATTAATTTGTAAATGAAAATGATAATCTTATTTCATTACATTGAGTAATTACTAGATAATTTTTCTCCCGGCTAAAGATTTGGTCAAGTTACTAAAGAACTCCAAGTTAACATTGTGTTCAAGTGTTGTCTGTAAGTTGTGTAAGTGTCACTAAATCACAGTTCATACAACAGATCCTATACAACTATTGATTATGTTGGAAACAGTTATCTTCAGCAAAACGATCATCAAAACCACCGAATATCAGCCGCGCACAACACTGACGTATGTTACCTGAAACAATATTCTTCGCTACTCGTGCTTAATTAATTTCGGCTCCATACATCAGCTAAAAAAGTTTGTTATATGGATCTTGCTGTGAGCACTGTTTTTAAAGAACCAATCTGATTCGAATTATTTTCATTAAAATGAGCTCGGGACCACCGGTGCACATTTATTTTTACACATTTGTATTACCTTCGGCATTTATGTCTGCAGAGTAGCGTAATTTGAATTTGCCGCTGAGATAATTGTTAAGATGGCGGCAGACAATTGATAGAGACTTTCTATTGTTAGAGCAAATAGGATAAATATTTGAAATGCTTATTAAACTTTACTGTCGTATTCTGCACTATTTAGATTTCATCAAGCAAACATTTGATTTTTTTTCTAAGGAAAACACAGACAAAAAAACGCGATACAAATCGCTATCATCAATGGCTGCGCTCCTTGCGGCGGAAAGAAATAATTAACACAGATAATGCTTACTGAGAGAGGAATTAAAGTTACAAATAATTATTCACTTATATTTATAACAATAATGAACTCTATTCTCAAGTAATAATTAACAAATAATTACAATTTCTTAACAGACCTCACTTTGATATGCGTCTTGCGTCCTGAACCTACAAAAGCCAACCAAAAAAAGATAAAAACAAAGCAAGACAAACGCAGATCATAAAAGGATTTTACAATTATCGTTGTCTTTCTATGATACACATCGATATGTCCAATTACATCATAAAATATTATATAAATAATTAATATTTTTCATCGTTTTCACTGTTTTTCCATATGTCGGATAGATAACGTTTATAACTGTTAGAGGCGTAATTTCCTCTCGTCGCACTTTAGCTAAAATTTATCTCGTGGATGTTACAATAAGTAGCGCTAAATGATGGAACTAGAAAGTTAAAAATTGTTCAGAATGTCAATATGTATGTCACAATCAAGAGTTACAAGTGTCGAGTTAATCGGTACAATACTTTAATCAAAGTCGGCGCTTTTGCGAGAAATTGAAGGCGCTAAATATTGGATTCAGAAATATGAAAATTTGTATGTAGTCTTAGTTTGATATAAAAACATTACGCCTAACTACGTGACACCACTAAGCTGCCTCTATTACTTTTCAAGTTATTTATTAAAACTAAACTCGGAATGAGAAGTCCTTATTCGTAATAGATTAAGTATCACTTGCATTTATGATAGAAAGTTCTAATTACAGTACTTGATTAAATTCATTAAATAATACAGCTTCACCAAGTTTCAAGACTTTAATGTAAATAACTATCAATATAAGGACACTTAAAGAGATATTTCAGAGGGCATGTTCTACTGTCGGTTCCGTTTGAAAGATTCTAGCTGACAGATTTTAAATACAGTCGCTCTGAAAATTTTTTAGTAACTAAGACCCATTTAACTCCATTCATATAAAAATTAAGAATATTGTAAACTATTAAACAACAGAGATCTTAATTAATACGTGTCCGAGATAGGGGCCATTTAGATGCTGCTACCCGTTCCTACAGCAGTTAGTAGCAGATCTTTCGTTTGCAGTCCGCTGCACCCATATCGCTTAGATTTCACGAAAGAAACTATGCCGTGTGGCAAGGGGTAGGATTATTTCCCACTTTTGTGGTGGGCAGTTAATTTGGATGATGAGAAGTCACGACGATTGACTCTTTCGTTTGGAACTTACCCTAGAGGTCGCCTCTGAACTGCTAATAGTGTTATATGCGATTGCAGTCTTTCTCGGCGTATTCCATTGATGAAATCTTCTCGGGTTATCAGCCGAGTGGTGGCGTCGTCTTGTCGCAACGTTTCGATGAGTTTCGTACCCATCATCTTCTGAAGATGATGGGTACGAAACTCATCGAAACGTTGCGACAAGACGACGCCACCACTAAGCTGATAACCCGAGAAGATTTCATCAATGCTAATAGTGTTGTTTCTGACGGGGACATTATTATTATTATTATTATTATTATTATTATCAGGAATGTTATTATGTTTGTTCCTGTGAAATTTTACTAAATATATTAATCACTTAGAACTCAAAACTTTTACTTATAGCCGTTGTTCCTGATCCAGCTGAGTAAACAGGAAGTAGGATCATTTTCTTCCAGTTAGCACAAGGAGAAAGTGGCCTTTCAGACTGGAAATTATAGTCCGTATGTTCTCCATCGCTTTCCGGCTAATCGCAAAAATAGTTTTCAGGCTCTTGTAAATGGCCCCTGGCGGCAGATCGACGTCATAATCGCCGATGATGGCCAGGCAGCGCAAAACAACGGTTCGTCAACGAACACACTGCCACACCACTCATCAGCAGTCCTTGCTACCTGGTCATGTCACGACTCCAAACGCTGTCGCCTGTGTTGTGTTAACGTCAGCCTATGCGTGGGATGGTAATCTCCTAGTCCGACTGCTGGTCGGTGAGGCCGTGCGGTTCTAGGCGCTTCATTCTGGAACCGCGTGACCGCTACGGTCGCAGGTTCGAATCCTGCCTCGGGCATGGATGTGTGTGATGTCCTTAGGTTAGTTAGGCTTAAGTAGTTCTAAGTTCTAGGGGACTGATGACCTCAGATGTTAAGTCCCATAGTGCTCAGAGCCATTTGAACCATCCTACTCTGACTGCTAATAGTCTCCGACCTGTGGTGGGGTATGACACAGATTATTGCATGAAGTTCATTATCTGTTCTCGGATGGCAGGAGCGGAGGTGAAGGGGTTACGATGTGTCTAGTGCACACTACTGCATCCTCCCTTGTGGACGTCGTCGGCCAGGATCCTTGCCTACGAGTATGGCTGCTCTCAGGTCCTGATGCACTTCACCATCTGGCCACTCTCACATTTCACCAAACAAATCTGCATTTTGCAAGATTCGACGAGCCGGCCAATCGGAGACACGCCGTGAGGCCGAAAATGGTTCTGACCACTATGGGACTCAACTGCTGTGGTCATCAGTCCTTACTAACCTAAGGACGTCACACACATCCATGCCCGAGGCAGGATTCGAACCTGCGACCGTAGCAGTCGCACGGTTCCGGACTGCGCGCCTAACCGTGAGGCCGCATTCAAACTCTGCCAAGTGCTCATAACGCCGCCTCACACGAGTATGCTGCATCTCTATATCTTTCAGAGTTGTCTCTTAACATCTGACTCTGTTTACACGTCTTACACTGAAGCACCAAAACTAGTATAGGTATCTGTAATCAAATACAGATATAAGTAAATAGGCAAAATATGGGGATGCTATCGGCAATGCCTTGAAACGTCCCCTTTGGAAAATTATGAATGATTCTACTGGTAAACTTCTACGTTATTTGAATTTCAAACAGCTGAGTAAAACCCAACGTACTCAAACAGTTTCCTCTTTAATGTTCCGCCACGGCTGGTGGTTTATCTCCAACTACCCAACGCTTTGCGCTGCTCACATCCAACTGCCCACTACACAAGCGAATGTTCCAACAATAAGTCCAACCAACTACACCAACTACAGACTGCACACAGAACAGCCAGTGAATTTCATACAGTGCGCTACGTGGTGTTACCAACATAAAAACCTAAACAGCCTACTTACAGCCTACACAGGGTGGTCCATTGATAGTGACGGGGCCAAATAACTCACGAAATAAGAATCAAACGAAAAAACCTGTCTAGCTTGAAGGGGGAAACCAGATGGCGCAATGGTTCGCCCGCTAGATGGCGCTGCCATAGGTCAAACAGATATCAACTGCGTTCTTTTAAATAGGAACCCCATTTTTATTACATGTTCGTGTAGTACGTAAAGAAATATTAATGTATTAGTTGGACCACTTTTTTCACTTTGTGATAGATGGCGCTGTAATAGTCACAAACCTATAAGTACGTGGCATCACGTAACATTCCGCCAGTGCGGACAATATTTGCTTCATCATAGAAGGCTGTGTTAAAATGGACCGTTTACCAATTGCGGGAAAGGTCGATATCCTTTTGATATATGGCTATTGTGATCAAAATGCCCAACGGGCGTGTGCTATGTATGCTGCTCGGTATCCTGGACGACATCATCCAAGTGTCCGGACCGTTCGCCAGATAGTTACGTTATTTAAAGAAACAGAAAGTGTTCAGCCACATGAGAAACGTCAACCACGACTTGCAACAAATGATGATGCCCAAGTTGGTGTTTTAGCTGCAGTCGCGGCTAATCCGCACATCAGTAGCAAACAAATGGCGCAAGAATCGGGAATCTCAAAAAGGTCGGTGTTGAGAATCCTACATCAACATCGTTTGCACCCGTACCATATTTCTATGCACCAGGAATTGCATGGCGGCGACTTTGAACTTCATGTACACTTCTGCCACTGGAAGCAAGAGAAATTACGGGACGATGACAGATTTTATGTACGCCTTCTATTTAGCGACGAAGCGTCATTCACTAATAGCGGTAACGTAAACCTGCATAATATGAAGTATTGAGCAACGGAAAATCCACGATGGCTGCGAGAAGTGGAACATCAGCGACCTTGCCGGGTTAATGTATGGTGCGGCATTATGGGAGGAAGAGTAATTAGCTCCATTTAATCGATGGCAATCTAAATGGTTCAATGTATGCTGATTTCCTACGTAATGTTCTACCGATCATACTACAAGATGTTTCACTGCACAGAATGGCGATGTACTTCCAACATGATGGATGTCCCGCACATAGATCGCGTGCGGTTGAAGCGGTATTGAATAGCATATTTCATGACAGGTGGATTGGTCGTCGAAGCACCAATACCATGGCCCGCACGTTCACCGGATCTGACGTCCCCGGATTTTTTTCTGTGCGGAAAGTTGAAGGATATTTGCTATAGTGATCCACCAACAACGCCTGACAACATGCGTCAGCGCCTTGTCAATGCATGTGCGAACATTACGAAAGGCGAACTACTCGCTGTTGAGAGAAATGTCGTTACACGTATTGCGAAATGCATTGAGGTTGACGGACATCATTTTGAGCATTTATTGCATTAATGTGGTATTTACAGGTAATCACGCTGTAACAGCATGCGTTCACAGAAATTATAAGTTCACAAACGTACATGTATCGCATTGGAACAACCGAAATAAAATGTTCAAACGTATCAACGTTCTGTATTTTAATTTAAGAAACCTACCTGTTACCAACTGTTCGTCTAAAATTGTGAGGCATATGTTTGTGACTATTATAGCGCCATCTATCACAAAGTGAAAAAGTTCCTGCAAGAACAGGACCAACCACAACTGAAGAGAATCGTTCAAGGAGGCAGAAGTGCATCCCTTCGGCAAATTGCTGCAGATTTCAATCCTGGGGCATCAACAAGTGTCAGCGTGCGAACCATGCAACGAAACATCATCGATATGGGTTCTCGGTGCCTAAGACCCCTCGTGTACCCTTGATGACTGAACGACACAAAGCTTTACACCTCGCCTGGGCCCGTCAACACCGACATTGGACAGCTGATGACTGGAAACGTTTTCCTGGTTGGACGAGTCTCGTTTCAAATAGTATCGAGCGGATCGACGTGTACTCAACCTCATGAATGCATGGATCCCGCCTGTCAGCAGGGGACTGTTCAAGCTGGTGGAGGCTCTGTAATGGTGTGAGGCGTGTGCCGTTCGACTCCTCATACATCTAGGTGCGACTCTCACAGGTGACGCGTACTTACGTATCGTGTCTGATCGACTGCATCCATTCATGTCCATTGTGCGTTCCGTCGGACTTGAGCAATTCCAGCAGGACGATGCGACACCTCACAGGTCCAGAATTTCTACAGAGTGGCTCCAGGAACACTCTTCAGAGTTTAAACTCTTCCACTGGCTTCTAAGCTTCCCAGACATGAACATTATTCAGAATAACTGGGATGCCTTGCACCGAGCTGTTCCGAACAGATCTCTACCCCTTCGTACTCCTATGGATTTATGGACAGATCTGCAAGATTCATAGTGTCACTTCCTCCAGCACTACTACACACATTAGACGAGCCCATACCACGTCGTGTTGCGGCACTTCTGCGTGCTCGCAGGGCCCTACACGATATTAGGCAGGTATACCAGTTACTTCGGCTCTTCAGTATATGTACCCCACCAGAACCGGTAGCAACACTAAACACGAAAAACAGTAATTCACTCCTGGAGCGGGTTACTATAACTCTGCATACCCCCTGATTGAATCTCTCTCTCTCTCTCTCTCTCTCTCTCTCTCTCTCTCTCTCTCTCTCTCTCTCATAGGGTGTTTCAAAAATGACCGGTATATTTGAAACGGCAATAAAAACTAAAGGAGCAGCGATAGAAATACACCGTTTGTTGCAATATGCTTGGGACAACAGTACATTTTCATGCGGACAAACTTTCGAAATTACAGTAGTTACAATTTTCAACAACAGATGGCGCTGCAAGTGATGTGAAAGATATAGAAGACAACGCAGTCTGTGGGTGCGCCATTCTGTACGTCGTCTTTCTGCTGTAAGCGTGTGCTATTCACAACGTGCAAGTGTGCTGTGGACAACATGGTTTATTCCTTAGAACAGAGGATTTTTCTGGTGTTGGAATTCCACCGCCTACAACACAGTGTTGTTGCAACAAGACGAAGTTTTCAACGGAGGTTTAATGTAACCAAAGGACCGAAAAGCGATACAATAAAGGATCTGTTTGAAAAATTTCAACGGACTGGGAACGTGACGGATGAACGTGCTGGAAAGGTAGGGCGACCGCGTACGGCAACCACAGAGGGCAACGCGCAGCTAGTGCAGCAGGTGATCCAACAGTGGCCTCGGGTTTCCGTTCGCCGTGTTGCAGCTGCGGTCCAAATGACGCCAACGTCCACGTATCGTCTCATGCGTCATAGTTTACACCTCTATCCATACAAAATTCAAACGCAGCAACCCCTCAGCGCCGCTACCATTGCTGCACGAAAGACATTCGCTAACGATATAGTGCACAGGATTGATGACGGCGATATGCATGTGGGCAGCATTTGGTTTACTGACGAAGCTTATTTTTACCTGGACGTCTTCGTCAATAAACAGAACTGGCGCATATGGGGAACCGAAAAGCCCCATGTCCCATCGTCCCTGCGTCCTCAAAAAGTACTGGTCTGGGCCGCCATTTCTTCCAAAGGAATCATTGGCCCTTTTTCAGATCCGAAATGATTACTGCATCAAGCTATCTGGACATTCTTCGTGAATTTGTGGCGGTACAAACTGCCTTAGACGACACTGCGAACACCTCGTGGTTTATGCAAGATGGTGCCCGGCCACATCGCACGGCCGACATCTTTAATTTCCTGAATGAATATTTCGATGATCGTGTGATTGCTTTGGGCTATCCGAAACATACAGGAAGCGGCGTGGATTGGCCTCCCTATTCGCCAGACATGAACCCCTGTGACTTCTTTCTGTGGGGACACTTGAAAGACCAGGTGTACCGCCAGAATCCAGAAACAATTGAACAGTTGAAGCAGTACATCTCATCTGCATGCGAAGCCATTCCGCCAGACACGTTGTCGAAGGTTTCGGGTAATTTCATTCAGAGACTACGGCATATTATTTCTACGCATGGTGGATATGTGGAAAATATCGTACTATAGAGTTTCCCAGACAGCAGCGCCATCTGTTGTTGACAATTGTAACTACTGTAATTTCGAAAGTTTGTCTATGAAGTTAAATAGACACCCAACCATGTCTTCTGGGTGCTTCATTCGCTTGCTGAAATCAAGAGATGAGCTGATAAGGAAATACTAAGCAAAGAAAGGAAGGAAGAAAGGTGGAATAAATAAAGTGCTCTAGTAAGGAAATGAACGTGAAGACGATATTGTGGAAACGGAAGAGGAAGTAGATAAATATGAGCTTTAAACAGCGAGAAAAATTTGACAAAGCTCTGGAAGATCAAAGTCGAAACAAAAGTACTGCAACACTGTTCTACCTGGTAAGTAGGATATTCGAGATAGGCCATATGGTGTCAGATTTAAATTAGAATACGACCCCAATCCAAAAATGGTCGGTGCTGACTGGTGTGGAAACTAACAAATCATTACTTTAGTAGCTCAAGATTGCTAAATACTGAAACTAGTTGTCCGCAGAAAAGTGGAAAAATTGGTAGAAGCTAACCAATAGGAAGATCAAACTGGTTTATGGAGAAATGTAGGAACACGAGAGGTAACGCTGGCCGCAAGACACATTTATTTTAGAGGAAAACTGAAGAAAGGGGAACCTACGTTTATAGCCTTTGGAGATTTAGAAAAAGTTTTTTCGCAATTTTCGCTGGAATAGTCTTCGGAATTCTGAGGCTATACCATGTATAAAATACGAAGTAGTAAAGGTTACCAAGAACTTATTCAGAAACCAGATTGTAGTTGTAAGAGTCAAAGGATATGAAAAGGAGGTGCCAATTGAGAATGGAGTGAGGCTGAAGACAGCTCACACGGGATTACATTCTCGATGTCAGCGCCAGCCGACTCCACCCCTCTATTCCGAACTGGCGCACATCTCAGTCGCCTACCGCCTACACAGCTCTGCACCTTCTCCGTTACAAATGCAACATTCTCTGCTCACATCGGCTACACAACAGGAACAGAGGTGTGCACCATGTGGCTGTTCTATAATACCAGGTGATCAAAAACTCTGTATAAATTCGAAACTTAATAAACCACGGAATAATGTAGATAGAGAGGTAAAAATTGACACACAAGCTTGGAATGACATGGGGTTTTATTAGAACCAAAAAAGTTAACATTATGTGCGACAGATGGCGCTGGACAGCAAAGCGCCAGTGACTGCGCATGACAATCGTGTATAAAAGGAGCTGTAATGAGAGAGAGAATCAGATGCGCCAGCAGTCGCAGCATGTTGACGTTACCTGAAAAGGCGCTTTTAGTGAAGCTGTATTATCAGAATGGGGAATGTGCTAGTTCAGCGTTACGATCCTATCGCCATAGGAAGGGGATTCGAACGGGTAAAGGTCCGTTGACAAATGGAGCTGTGGCGAGAATGATTTCGAGGCCACGGGTTGTTTAAACCCCGTAGTGGCCGACCGAGCACAAGGCGTAATGCTGCTGAGACAGTTCAGGAAGAAATGTAGGGGGTTCGTCTAAGCACGGGGAAGTCAGCGCTCGTGCAGTCGCACGTCGCACCGGCATTCCGTACACTACTGTTTGGTTTGCACTGAGGCGTACCCTCCAATGCTATCCGTACAAAATCCATCGACAAAATGAACTGTTACCTGGCGATTTACTGAAGCGGAGGGCATTTGCGGTGTGGGCGTTTCAAAAGATGGCGGAAGATGACGATTGGTTGAGTAACGTGTTGTGGACCGACGAAGCTGATTTCACGCTCCGAGGGTCTGTCAGCGCCCACAACTGCAGAATTTGATCTACCGAAAATCCTAGAACTGTCGTGGAAACTCCATTGCACGACGCGAAAGTCACGGTATGGGTTGGATTTACCACACGTGCCGTTATCGGGCCTTTTTTCTTCGAGGAAATGCGTGATTCTGGTTCTGTAGCTGCTATCGTGACGGGTGAGAGGTACGCCGATATGTTACAGAATCGCATCATCCCCAGCCTGGCTGATAAACACCTGCTGTAAGGTACGATGTTAATGTAGGATGTCGCTCCACCTCATATTGCTAGACGCGTGAAAGATCTCTTGCGCGCGTCGTTTGGTGATGATCGTGTACTCAGCCGCCACTTTCGTCACGCTTGGCCTCCCAGGACCCCAGACCTGAGTCCGTGCGATTATTGGCTTTTGGTTTACCTGACGTCGCAAGTGTATCGTGATCGAGCGACATCTCTAGGGGTGCTGAAAGACAACATCCGACTCCAATGCCTCACCATAACTCCGGACATGCGTTACAGTGCTGTTAACAACATTATTCCTCGACTACAGCTATTGTTGAGGAATGATGGTGGACATATTGAGCATTTCCTGTAAAGAACATCATCTTTGCTTTGTCTTACTTCGTTATGCTAATTATTGCTATTCTGATCAGATGAAGCGCCATCTGTCGGACATTTTTTTAACGTTTGTATTTTTATGGTTCTAATAAAACCCCATGTCATTCCAAGCATGTGTGTCAATTTGTACCTCTCCATCATCATTATTCCGTGATTTATTCCGACTTTTTGATCACTCGGTACTTCTCAGACGATTTTAAATAAATTTTTCGGTAAAAAAAAGGATTTTCTTCTGATGTCATAGCCTCATTCGTCAGCTTCATGGTGTACTGCCTACCGTGGTCATAGTTACTACGATACACAGTCCAGCCACGTTAATGTGACCACCTCCTATGCTCGCTGTCAACATCCAGAAACCATTAACGTGCAATAACGGCAGCCCTAGCAGTGGAGCGTAATTGAAGAGTGTGGCGAGACCTCCGCAAACAATGCAGTAGTTGTAAATCGTCTTCACGGGTTTGCCGCCGGATCACGTTTTGCAGATTCCACAATATTTCCTCGGAGCAACTGTCCGACATCTTCAGGTGGTTGAACCTTGCTGGTGGCTACGTACGACTGACGGTATCCACATGTCGACGCCCCGTTTCTAGAACACGCGCGCGAAGTATGTGCAGGCGCGGAAATCGCGCATGCGTAATGATTTGCAGACAGATGGTGCCATATTCAAACTCCCTCTGCCCAAAATCGCAGAGCGGCTCTCCTGTTGGCAAACGCAGCGTAGCTTGTCATCGAAGGATCTTGATTTGGGCGTCATGATTTAATAGCAGCCAATGCAGCCAGGCTGTGCTCAGTGGATATCCCGTATCCCTGTTGATGAGATTATCGGCTGTACGGATGTGTATCGCTTCCTTAATGACGCAGTCCCAGAAAGATGATGCCGGCGATAAAACTTCCGTCTTTTCATAAATCACCCGATGCCCTTTGCAAAAACGGACATAAGGTCTGAAGGGATAGCGCATTCACTGGTTATACAAAGTTACTTATAATCCGTTGCATGTGACGCAGCATGTCAAGGTTTTCTGTGTGTGGACGGGCTACTCCTGCAACCGAAATTGTAGATCTGAAGCCGCACGGGAGTAGCCGAGCGGTCTCAAGCGCTGCAGTCATGGACTGTGCGGCTGATCCCGGTGGAGGTTCGAGTCCTCCCTCGGGAATGGGTATTAGGATAATTTAGGTTAAGTAGTGTGTAAGCTTAGGGACTGATGACCTTAGCAATTAAGTCCCATAAGATTTCACACACATTTGAACATTTGTAGATCTCAAGATGGTTCTAGAGAAACCGAAACCGGTCATGTGAATAAACATTTTTGCAATCATGAGGGATTATAAGTAACATTTCATCCGACATCCTATATTCAGACAGTGTTCCGCAATTGCCGACTTTTCCTGTTGACGAAGGCATGTATGATGCGTTCTTGTACTGTGCCGCATGTCTGTCCTATATACGCTGCCCCATATTTACAAGGAATGTTGTACACGCCACATTTCCTCAGGACAAAGTCATCCTTAACCGAACCCAACAGGTTTCTCAGTTTTGCAGATGGTTGAAAAACACACTTAATTCCGTATCTTCCGACGACTCTTCCTATTCTTAACGGCATGGCACCAAAATACGGCAAAAAGACCAAAGAGGTGGGTGTCTTCGTATCTTCATTCCACTCCATAGATTGAACTCAAATGGTTCAAATGGCTCTGAGCACTATGGGACTTAACATCTGAGGTCACCAGTCCCCTAGAAATTAGAACTACTTCAACCTAACTAACCTAAGGACATCACACACATCCATGCCCGGGGCAGGATTTGAACCTGCGACCGCAGCGGCCACGCGGTTCCAGACTGAAGCGCCTAGAACCGCACGGCCACATCGGCCGGCTGATTGAACTCGCTTGGGCCTGAATGCATTACGTATCTGTCTCTCAGAATAGCCGTTTTGTCGGAACACTGTTGTATTTCACTCGACAGGCTTTCAGGTCAAATACCACACGCGCTCTATGAACTAACGTACGTAATGCATTACCGCATTGTGCAGGATGATGGCAGCTTGTGGCCAGCAAATATAGATCTGTATGCGTTGGCTTGCGGCAGACGCTGTGTCGCAAGGTTCAATCTGCTTTCCTTCGTACCAAGACATCAAGAAAAGGTAAAGTACCATCATTTTCCACTTCCATTCTGAAATTTATATTCGGATGGAGCGAATTCAGATGCTGAAGGAACGTAGGTTGAGTATCTAGTCCATGTGGCCACACCACAAATGTGTCATCCACATACCACAGAAAACGAGAGGGTTTGAGAGTGGCTTACTGTAGTGCTTTTTCTTCAAAGTCCTTGGACTGAGGAAATGTGGTGCGTACTAGATTCATTGTCAGTATGGGACAGCGTCTATAGGCCAGACATGCCGCACAGTGCAATAACGCTGCGATGAACATCAGCGTCACACACGCCTTCGTCAACCGGAAAAGTCGGCAATTGCGGAACACCGACTGGATACAGGACTTCATATGATTTATGAAAAGACGGAAGTTTTATCTCCGGCATCATCTTTCTTGGACTGCGTCATTAAGGAAGCAATACATGTTCGTACAGGCGATAAGCTCATCAACAAGTATACGGGATTTCAGCTGAGCACAGCCTGGAACCCTGCATTGGCTGCTGTTAAATCACGACGAGAAAATTAAAATTCTTTCGATAGCAGACCCGTCTATTATAGTGTTTTAGTGTGTGACGTCTGGCCGCACTGATGGTAAACATAGCGTACAGCGCACGCGCAGGAGAGCCGCTCTGCTATTTTGGGCAGAGGTAGTTTCAATATGGGACCATCTGTCTGCAAATCATTAGGCATCCTAGATTTCGGCGCCTGCGCATTCTTCGCCCGTGTGTTCTAGAAACGGGTCGTCGAATTGCGGAGACCGTCAGTCGTACCTGGCCACGGGCAAGGTTGGACCACCTGAAGATGTCGGACAGTTGCTCCGAGGAAATATTGTGGAATTTGCACAAAGCGATCCGGCGGCAAACGCGTGAAGACTACAGTGCATCCGCCGGGAAAGCTTGAAGAGTCACAATGCAGTAGTTGTAATGAGGAACTGAATGATGTATCTGGAGTCCAAAAGGGCATGATCATTGTGGTGTGCGTACTGTAAGACCTTCGTTAGACACACCACCAGATTATTTGACTTGTCGCTCTAGCGAAGTAAGCGACAGTCAGTAAAATGTCTCGTGGTCTTATCGTGGCGTGTTTATCTTCTGCCGTTAGGTCAGACGATAGAAATGCCACTTGCACGCTTAGAGTAGCAGATTGACGGTGACCAACTTTAAACAGAACTTGATTAATTTTCGCACACATTTATTAAAATAATAACAATCATAAAACTTACTTAACTTGATTCTGGATGCTATTTGCAATTGACATTATGAAGTTTCTTTGGTCTTCGCACGTTAATCTTCTTCTCACATATCTCTGATACTTGACAAAGTCTCTATGCATTTATCTTAATGGCTATGTACAGGAATATGATAGTGTTATTAGGCGCAGACTGAAAGTTGACTACAGACTAATGCAGACTGACTAATCGGAGGTCTGTACACTCATTATAATACCTCGCGCATTCAGGTATCACTGCACGAGTGTGATCCGTGAGGAGAAAAGGTACTATGTTAGGAGCAATCTCATTGTCTGCATTACATATCAATACGCGAATCGGCGGAAGCAGAATTTGGTCCGTCTCTACGGCAGCGCCATCTCGTAGTGCGGAGACGGACGAGCGCTGCGCCTGCGCTGTTGTGCTTAGCGGGGCGCGCTCTAGTGGGAGACTTGTGTACGCACTGACTACGCGGAACTATGTACACAACAATCATTTTCTTGTCTTCAGTTCGTGGTCGTGTGGTAGCGTTCTTGTTTCCCACGCCAGGGTTCCCAGGTTCGATTCCCGGCGAGGTCAGGGATTTTCTCTGCCTGGTGATGACTGAGTGTTGTGTGATGTCCTTATGTTAGTTAGTTTTAAGTAGTTCTAAGTTATAGGGGACTGATGACCATAGATGTTAAGTCCCATAGTTCTCAGAGCCATTTTTGAACAATCATTTTCTTTCGGGCCAAAAGGGGAAGCTTCTCTGAAATGGTTAAGTCTGTAAAGCGATCATGGGCCACAGTGGTTAAAGTGTGCCACGCATGGGAAAATGTGGTACACCACGGGCCATAGATGACAGGGGTGAAGGACGGTTGCGGCGATGTCTACAGGCGAACAGGCGTCCAGCTGTTGAGGACAGCTCAGGTGAACAGAGAGGCTACCAAAAATGTCTCCTCAACGATCGTTCCGCAGCCGTTGCCGCGTATGGGCCTCCACAACAGGCATCTGGACCACGCCGCCATGCTGACTGTAGTTCATCTTCGACGAAGGTCGAATTTGCACGCCAGTACTGCCTCTGATAGGCGTCAGGTTGCCTCTTCCGGTGTACCACGTTTTACGCGCCATCGGACTGGCGTGCTATTGGCTTTTACAGCGTGTAACGTCTTAAAGCAAACAGCCTGCATCCACGAGGGAGATTTATGGTCTGCAGAGTGTTTTTGTGGCTTTCCCTGTGTGATCTCGTCGTTCTGGAACGCACATCGTGCATCAACACAAGTATGAGTCTATGCTTGGCGACCATGTCTACCCTTAGATGCAATTTGTTTTTTCTCAGTGCAGTGGCATCTGCCACCAGGACCGTGCTAAATGTCACACGGTTCAAGTCGTACATCTGTGGTTCAGAGAGTACCAGTGAGCCGTGATAAAATTTGTTGTTTTGAAGAGCGCACCACAGTGCGTGGTCTAAAGCAGTCGCCTTCCGCCTCTGGCGGTGGCGTCACGGAGGCAATCACAGCTTTGGTGTCTCCTTCTGGTGAGAAACGGGAAAGGATGCCTGTTCACGTGCATTTAAGGGGCGCTATGAGCTCGGAAATGACCCCTCCAAGACCCAGGCGATCATCATAGGCCGCATCATCCGCTGCTTCCGCCTCCATGATTTCTACCTCACCATTTATGGCCATCCTATCCACCTCACTCCTACCCTCACATACCTTGGCCTCACACTCGACCGCCACCACACCTGAACTCCCCATCTCCTTACCATCCAAAACAAAGCTCACAACCGCCTCCGCCTCCTTAAACTCCTGTCCGGCCGGACGTGGGGTCTGCATCCTTCCACCATCCTTCACACCTACAAATCCTTGATCCGCCCCATCCTCTGTTATGACAGCATCGCTTGGATTTCTGCCCCTCCCCGGTTCTATAAAGCCCTCCAAATCCTCGAACGCCATGCGCTCCCCCTCGCCTTCTGCATCCGACTTCCATCCTCCACACTCTTCCTCTACGACCTCGTCCCCTTCCCCCACCTTCTCCTTTCCCTTGAAGACATCCGCACACTATATATTGTTCGCTGCCTTCATCCCCCTCACCCCCTGTAGTCTCCCTTCCTCTCTACCCCCAAGCAGTTGCTGCGCCTTTACCGTTGTGTCCCACCCTCTCTCCATCTCCACACCCTCCATCTCCTTTCCCAATGCAACTTCCACCATCTACCCCTCCTGGATGATGAGCTTCGCCCTGACATCTACCCTTCCTACCAACTCTAAGCCCTTCTTCCTGCCTCCTCCTCAGAGCTCCCATCTCCTCTCCCTCCCTCCTCCTGAGAGGCTTACCCTCCTACTCCCCCTCCATCTCGTGTGCCTCCTTTCAGTGTCTCTGATGCCCCTCCTCTCTTCATCCCGCTGGTTCTCCTGCTGCCCCTTGCTCTCCCCTCCTTATTCCATACTCTCTGACCTTTCCCTCGGCAGGTGTGTGCTCCAAATGGGTTTTAATTGTGTTGTTCCGGTGTGTTTTTACTACTGTGGCTGACTTTTAACCTGTGCATGTCCATTCAGTGTCTTCTCTGAGTTTTGAAGAATCGCCATGTTTTTTAACTTTCTGGTGAATTTTTTAACTTTCCTCCATGAACGCCTCCATGTTAGTCTATTTTTTACCTCCATTTTCTCCCATTATTCTGTTTTAAGTTCCCCTTTATCGCCTTACGTATGTATCATTTTATTCTTGTCTTAGTTGTCATGTCACTCGGCTGAAGAGCGGCGGATTGTGCCGCTGGCAGCCCTCTCCTGCCCATATGGAGCAGGGGAATGAAATCACAATAAATAAAAAAAGGAAGTGGGTCAGTCAGCCTGAGATGGGCGAGGGGGGGGGGGGGGAGCCTGTCAGTCTGAGTCCAGTCAGTTGGTCAGCGAGCTCAGTGTCGGGCAGTCAGTGTCTTCTGTCTGTCGGTCTGACGTACGTGTTAAGGGGGTCAGTCAGAGTGATGCTAGGTCAGTCTCCCATCACCAGTTGCTGGTCTGTCTCTCGTCTGCATTTGTGCGGCACTTTGTCAGTCTGAGTCAGTCAGTCGGAGGCAGTTGGGCAGTCTGTCAGTCTCGACGAGTCTGGTCAGTTGGTCAGCTGGGTCAGTGTGGGGGCAGTCAGTGTCTGTCTGTTGTCCGGAGTGCTAGTATGTGTTAGGCCGCCAGTCTGCTCGAGTTTGCTCAGGCAATGGGCATTGGCGGTTGGATCGATCGGTTGATCGGTCGCGCACTGAGATACGAGATGACTTGTCCGCCTGGAGCGTCGGCGCATGTGAGGTCGCCACGTGAGTCCAGTGGGCCGCGCCGTATAGCGAGTGGTAGTGACTTCGCGGCCGACACGAGAGCAACAGGAGTCAACCCACGACGTCGGTCTGGCCGGCGCGAGCTGCGACGCCGTGAGACGGGAGATCGGCGCGCCTTCCTGCGTCCGTTGAAGCGGCTGGCAGCGGACGGTTCGGGAGAGCGTTTTGGGAGTGCTGCGCCAGTTCTTCGCCAGGCATCGCAGTTATTAGAAGTTAAGTGATTCGAGATATGTTGTTTCATTTACTTGTTAAGTTCTACTTGTTTTCTCGGTCAGTCTCTCGTCTCGAGGTTGTTCGTCTGTCTCTCGGCTGCATTTGTTAGGCAGTTAGTGTCTTTCTGTCTGTCGGTCGGTCTGCCGTACGTTAATAGCTGCCTCTGTCATGTTTGAGGGATTCGGTGTTGACGAATTTATTGCTTAAAGGCCGAATTCTTGAAATATGTTTCTATCTTGCCTATCATCTTGCGAGGTGGTATATATGTAATGTAGAGCATGTTGTACAGTTTATGTAAGTCTGCATTTTATGGGCTTTATTTAAATAGTTATTTTAGGTTATAAGCTTGCCACCCTTCCAACGTAAGAGTCCTTTAAGAAAAAAAATTGCACTTTCAGTGGCAAATAATTTGAGGGTTGTACCATTTCCATTCCTCTTACAGGGTGCATAGTTTACATGTTTGGATGAGTTGTTAAAAATTTTTGTTTAAAGTAATCTGGTGTGTTGCAGATATGCACCAGTGTACTCTTTCAGAGGTTGTTGTGAGCGGACATGACTACGGCCGTACTGAAAAGGAGCAGGCAAGCTTCTCAACCCGAAGGCTCCTACTGTTAATATTGTTCTTTGCCTCTAAATAAAACTTTATCTTTATATTTCGAGGGTGCTTTTCTGCTTATAATTTTAAATCTGTTTTGAAAAGGCTTTTAGGAATAATATTTACATTTGTTAAAAGTAATTTTCCATCGGTTACTTCCTGGCAACTACTTCCACGCTCACCTAATGTGATTAAATGTGTCAATTTTCTTGATAAATCGCCAGTAAATAAAGTAAATTCTTTACCAGGCTGAGTTTACTGTACTCCTCTGACCACCAAACGCCCCCGATTTAAACCGAGTCGATACTCTGTGAGATCTTCTCGATCGGACTGTATACGCCGTACATCGCCAGCCGAGAAAGCTAATGTAGCTGTCCACGACATTCGAATCGGTAACGCTCCACATCTCTATCTTCAAGAGCCTCTCTGACTCTCTTCCCGCACGTCTCGCGGTTGAAAACATGGTTATTCAGACTTCTGACATATGGTTATGATAATGTGACTGGTTAGCACAGCGTATTTTGGCATTATGTGAGGTACTGCACAAACTTCGAGTAGTTTGCAATGGAAAATAAGGGTCGCCAAGAGTTTGCGTTTGGTGTATATCAGCTCATGTATTGCTGCTTATGAAAAGTAGTAGACATGTAGTTTTTTTTTTTTTTTTTTAGACGAGGTCTAAGAGTGTTGTCCAGAAAGTAATGCACCGTTTTTTTCCTCAATAATTCTTTACTAAACGTAGTGAGAATTACGCACATGAAATAAAGGTTTGTTATATACACACTCCATTTTTCCACGTAATCTCCATCCCGTTCTATAGCCTTACTCCAGCGGAAACAAGGGCGTGTATGCCATGTCGGCACCAATCTTTGTCCTGGTGGCGGAACCATTGCTTCACTACTCATCACCTTTCTCAAAATGTCTTCTGCGAATGGCGTCCTTTAATGGACCCTCGCGAATGGCAGCACCAGCTCGCTGTAACATGTCAGGTCAACACAGCCGCGCATAGTCTCCTCGACCGCAGCAAATCGTGGATCTCCGCCGAACCGCCTTCTGATGACCTCACCCTCCGTGCCCAGCGACTAACTGTACTTCTGCCGACAGCAGACGCTCCGTAGACTTGGCACAAGCGTTTGTCAATATTTCCCACAGTTACTTCTTCTGTAGTTATAAATTCAATGACACCACGTTGCTTGTAACGTACATCACCTACAGACGCCATTTTGAAACTGTCCTGCAGCTACGACAAATATGTCGGAAGTGACGGAAAGTTGGCGCATTCACTCAGGATACTTCATATAATACATACGTAGCGTTTCGCATTCGTAGCATTGTTTTCGGCTGAGGAAAAAATGTGGTGCATTACTTTCTTGGCATCCCTCGTATATCTATCTCCAATCTGGAGAACATGGACTGTATGTATAGCACTCACTTACGATAGCGTTCACAAACGACTGAGTGAAAGCAAATTATGTATAACACCCATCATATCTCAGAAACTGTTCGAGGTACGAAAATGAGCTTTTGGCAGATGACAGCAGGCGAAGGTGAGAATATTTTTTCATACAATTAACAAGCGAAACTTTCTTATCTACAGTAACAGATGACTGACTACAGATTTTTCAATGAAGTGATGTAATTATTATCTATAGCTGGTGAAGTGAGAATCAGTATGGGTTTGTAACAACGTAATCGAAGCAATCAAACATTTATTTTTATACGGTGTCTGAGCTTTTCATAAGCTATTGACCTTACATGTCCAAATCGCTTGTTTATTAATAAACTGCTTCAGCATTGGGTTCAAATGGCTCTGAGCACTATGGGACTTAACTTATGAGGTCATCAGTCCCCTAGAACTTAGAACTACTTAAACCTAGCTAATCTGAGGAGACCACACACATCCATGCCCGAGGCAGGATTCAAACCTGCGATCTTAGCGGTCGCGCGGTTCCAGACTGTAGCGCCTAGAACCACGCGGCCACTCCGGCCGGAGTTTCAGCATTCTTTCGCAGTTGTAACTGCAGGTGAATTTGTGTAAATCTCGCTCGTTTTGGCAAAAAAGTTAATTTTAACATGTAAATAAGAGAAATAAGGAAAAGCTGTACAAGACAGAACAAAATAAATCGCCCTTTTCGTTGTAATGTCAACAGAAATCTGTATCTACTGTGGCTTTAATGATAAATGGTTGACTCGTCGAATAACTGGCTGTACCGGCACAACTTTTTAATATGATAGTTTGGAGTCTCGATAGCTGTTGCTTAGTTCTGCACGATAGATGTTTGTGTGAAGGTCTCAGGTGTAGGGCTACACCTACCCTCCCGCAGTGGCCTGTCTGCAAGGGGACCCCCACCACTACCGTTGTCTGGTCCCCTTACACACCATCTGCGCTTCCAAGTAATACTGTGCACACTCTAGCCAAGGAGAATTCTGGCAATAGTACTGGAGTTCAGTGAGAAGAAATAAAAATTCTGAGATTTGCTGACGGCATTGCAGTTCTATCAGACACCGCAAACGACTTGCAAGAGCCATTGAAACGAATAGATAGTGTCTTGAAATCAGGTTATCTGCATCTACATCAACATACATACCATTGTATTGTGCGTGGCAGGGGGTATCCTGTACCACTACTAGTTATTTTCTTTCCTGGCACACTCGCAAATAGAGCGAGGGAAAACCGATTGTCTGTACGACCCCTAATGTCTCTTGTCTTCGTGCTCCTTATGTTCGATGTATGTTGGCGACAGTAGAATCGTTCAGCAGTCAGCTTCAAATGCCGGTGCCCTAAATTTTCTCACCAGTGTTCTTCGAAAAGAACGTCGCCTTCCCTACGAAGATTCCCCTTGCATGTCTCTGAATTGACCGACGTCTTCTTTTAATACGACCTGGTGCGGATCCAAAACACTAAAGCAGATCTCAACAATAGGTCTCATTAGAGTCCTGTGTGTGGTCTCCTTTTCAGGTGAACCATACTTTCCTAACATCTTCTGAATAAACCAACGTCTACCATTCGACTTCCATACCACAATCCTCACATGCTCGTTCCGTTTCATTTCGCTTTGCAACGTTACACCCACATATTTAAACGACGCGACTGTGTCAAACAGGGTACTACTAATGCTGCATCCAAACACCCCGGGTTTGTTTTCCCTACTACTCATCCGCATTAACTTACATTTTGCTACATTTAGAGGCAGCTACCATTCTTCACACCAAATACAAATACATGTTGTATCATTCTACAGCCATTCAACTTTGACAACTTCACGTACGTCACAGCATCATCAGCAAACAACAGCAGATTGCTGCCCGCTTTCCACAAGATCGTTTACGTATATAGAAAATAATGCCATTCCTGTTACACTTACATGGGACACACCTGACGATATCCTTGTCTCTGATGAACATTCGTCATATCTGGTCTTGCAGTTAGGCCAAACATTAATTCTGTGTTAGGCTCAACCATAACACTCTAAGCTGTAAAATTCCCAAATAAATAACTTTTCTGCATTAAGTTGTATATGGCTGCAAATGACATACTGTGAAAGAAAAAAAGTTCAATAAAAACAATAAAAACACCAGAAAACCACAGCCTGTGGTAACAAGGTATATATACAGGGTGTTTCAAAAATGATCGGTATATTTGAAACGGCAATAAAAACTAAACGAGCAGCGATAGAAATACACCGTTTGTTGCAATATGCTTGGGACAACAGTACATTTCCAGGCGGACAAACTTTCGAAATTACAGCAGTTACAATTTTCAACAACAGATGGCGTTGCAAGTGATGTGAAAGATATAGAAGACAACGCAGTCTGTGGGTGCGCCATTCTGTACCTCGTCTTTCTGTTGTAAGCGTGTGCTGTTCACAACGTGCAAGTGTGCTGTGGACAACATGGTTTATTCCTTAGAACAGAGGATTTTTCTGGTGTTGGAATTCCACCGCCTAGAACACAGTGTTGTTGCAACAAGACGAAGTTTTCAACGGAGGTTTAATGTAACCAAAGGACTGAAAAGCGATACAATAAAGGATCTGTTTGAAAAATTTCAACGGACTGGGAACGTGACGGATGAACGTGCTGGAAAAGTAGGGCGACTGCGTATGGCAACCACAGAGGGCAACACACAGCTAGTGCAGCAGGTGATCAAACAGCGGCCTCGGGTTTCCGTTCGCCGTGTTGCAGTTGCGGTCCAAATGACGCCAACGTCCACGTATCGTCTCATGCGCCAGAGTTGACACCTCTATCCATACAAAATTCAAACGCGGCAACCCCTCAGCGCCGCTACCATTGCTGCACGAGAGACATTCGCTAACGATATAGTGCACAGGATTGATGACGGCGATATGCATGTGGGCAGCATTTGGTTTACTGACGAAGCTTATTTTTACCTGGACGGCTTCGTCAATAAACAGAACTGGCGCATATGGGGAACCGAAAAGCCCCATGTTGCAGTCCCATCGTCCCTGCATCCTCAAAAAGTACTGGTCTGGGCCGCCATTTCTTCCAAAGGAATCATTGGCCCATTTTTCAGATCCGAAACGATTACTGCATCACGCTATCTGGACATTCTTCGTGAATTTGTGGCGGTACAAACTGCCTTAGACGACACTGCGAACACCTCGTGGTTTATGCAACATGGTGCCCGGCTACATCGCGCGGCCGACGTCTTTAATTTCCTGAACGAATATTTCGATGATCGTGTGATTGCTTTGGGCTATCCGAAACATACAGGAGGCAGCGTGGATTGGCCTCCCTATTCGCCAGACATGAACCCCTGTGACTTCTTTCTGTGGGGACACTTGTAAGACTAGGTGTACCGCCAGAATCCAGAAACAATTGAACAGCTGAAGCAGTACATCTCATCTGCATGTGAAGCCATTCCGCCAGACACGTTGTCAAAGGTTTCGGGTAATTTCATTCAGAGACTACGCCATATTATTGCTACGCATGGTGGATATGTGGAAAATATCGTACTATAGAGTTTCCCAGACCGCATCGCCATCTGTTGTTGACAATTGTAACTACTGTAATTTCGAAAGTTTGTCTGCCTGAAAATGTACTGTTGTCCCAAGCATATTGCAACAAACGGTGTATTTCTATCGCTGCTCGCTTAGTTTGTATTGCCGTTTCAAATATACTGGTCATTTTTGAAACACCCTGTATATATGAGGGGCGTTAGAAAAGTCCGTGTTAAGTCCGAGAGATGGCACCACCAGAGCGTATCGAGATCATGTTTAGTTAGTAGCATCTTTGGAAAGAACGCACACCAAGTATCAACAATATTGGTCTATTTCTTTGTGTTTGGCATTCGTGTCAATTAAGGAAATCGAGTGATTGCCAAAAAATGGACGAAAAATAAATTCGTGTGGTGATTCAACATTACTTTATGAAAGGCAAAACGCCTCAAGAGACTAAAGAGAAGTTTGATAAACATTACGGTGAGTCTGCACCTTTGATTATAACAGTTTATAAGTGGTTTCAAAATTTTCTCCTGTGGAGTTTACGACTCCTGAAATCATTGATAAAATACATGATATGGTGATGGATAACAGAAGAGTTAAGGTGCGTGAGATTGCTAGTGCTGTGGGTATCTCGAATCAACGGGTTCTTAATATTTTGCATAAACATTTGGACATGAGAAAGCTATCTGCAACATGGGTTCCACAATTTCTCGCGCTTGACCAAGAACGAAATCGTGCGAACTGTTGCAAGGATGGTTTGCAGCTGTTCAGAAGGAATCCACAGAACTTTAAGCAGCGTTTCGTCACTGTGGATGAAACATGGATACATTAATAAACTCCTGAAATCCAAGGAATAATCTAAACAATGGGTTACCAAGGGAGAATCTGTACCAAAAAAGCCGAAGAGCTTATGGCGAGTGTCTTTTGGGATTCGCAAGGGATAGTCCTCATCAACTATGTGGAAAAGGGTAAAACTGTTACAGGTGAATATTATTCATCGTCATTGCACCGTTCGAAAACCGAGTTGCAAGAAAAGCGCTGGCGATTTGACTGCGAAACAGTCCTTTTCCATCACGACAATGCACCAGCACACACCTCAGTAGTTGCGGTCGCAGAATTAATGGAAATAGGGTTCCTGTTCGTTTCACATCCTCCCAATTCTGCAGACTTGGCACCCTCGGACTGCTATTTGCTCCCCAATTTGAAGAAATGGCTGGCGGGACAAAGATTTT
This sequence comes from Schistocerca gregaria, assembly GCF_023897955.1. Taxonomy (NCBI): domain Eukaryota; kingdom Metazoa; phylum Arthropoda; class Insecta; order Orthoptera; family Acrididae; genus Schistocerca; species Schistocerca gregaria. The sequence continues at coordinate 85,852,223 of NC_064928.1, forward strand.
ATTCAAACGAGGAGGTGACTGCAGCAACTAATAGATATTTTGCAGACTTGGGCAATTTCTGTTATTCGGAAGGGATCAACAAATTATAACAGCGTTGAGGAAGTGTATAGCCGTCCGAAGTGGCCGAGCGGTACTAGGCGCTACAGTCTGGAACCGCGCGACCGCTACTGTCGCAGGTTCGAATCCTGCCTCGGGCAGCTTGTAATCAACAATAGCCGTGGTCATAGTATGTCATGCAGATCGGTCGAGCGCCTGTGATACCGGCCACCTGCACGACACATCCGTCAGGCGGGTCCCCTACCGAGTAGGGGAAGGGTGCCGGCCACCAAGCAGAAACCAAGTGGGCAGCCGCCAGGAATACGAAGCTAGGGGTGGCGACGTACACGATCTAGTTTGTTAGGCATAAGCATGAGACTGAGTATTCAGCCGTGGGCAGCCCATTTAAGGCCGCGTACAAGTCACAGCAAGCGGTCTTCGTCTAGAAGACGCTGGGCCACCTAGAACAACAGCTCTGCCATAATTGGGGGTTAACTACGAGGGTAAGCCAATTATTATCCACAATTTCGTTATATTTTTCTTCATTTTGTGGTAGTACTGTCGTTATACGTTGACGACGCATACTTTGTTTACTTGTTGTTATATCTTTGCAATTTTCAAGGTGGTAGGTTATTTTCGTTATCACTGCCGTGCTGTTAATCGTGGCTGCTCCGCTGTCTGTTTGCACCAAAGAAGAGCGACGTTCAGTGATCCGTTTTTTGTGGTCGGAGAGACACTTGTGTTTACTTACAGGAGATAAACTTTTCTTCTGTTACACCTTGAGAATCGTTCTTTTTCGCTGACTGCAGATATGGCGGTACAAATGGTAACCAGTACGAGCATAGTCAATGATTTCGCCTACAATAATAATTGATAAAGAGCTGTGTGAACGGGTTCCGAGTCAGCTAGTTTCATAATTGTTATCGGCAGTTGACTTCTTTACTAATATGTAACCAAGTCGAACATTAAAAATGCAGAACGTAATGCCTCACCTTCCTTACCAGACAGAAAACGGCGGTGCTCAGGTAGTGAAAGGAAGACCCATAAAAGGAGTATGAATCCAAAGTAATGTAGAGCGCGATTCAAAAAGAAAGAACAGATTGCAATCGTTTATTACAGGTAAACTGTGAAAGACGGAAACAAATTGCGCATGTCACTGGATAGAGATGTTTGAATGATTTGTGTGCGCACAGATACTTTACCATACATCTCGCACGAGCACAACGCGTTGCTCGAGAAACTGCGAAATGACAGTCAATTTCATTCACACACAAATCAACAAAAATCGATAGCTTCAGCAATTCTATTTCTCAGCTCTTGAAGCGTAACTGCCACAGGTGGGACAAAGACTTCGTCTTTTATATGCCACCACAGAAATCGTGTTGTGTGAGGTTTGGTGGCCTAGAGGCCAAAAGCAGTGAGAAACATCTTGTTTTCCTCCTCTTCCAATCCAACGTTGTGGGATAGTGTTGTTAAAATTCGCAGCACCTCAAGGTGAAAGTTAGGCTAGGTTTCGTCATGCATAAAAATGAAATTGTTGGAATATTTTTGACGTTGGGGAAACAATCAATTTCAGCTTGTCGCAGTCTGACATCCCTGTTACAGTTTCCTCCACAAAAAAGAAATTTCCATAAGCTTCGTGAACAAAAACGGCACAAAACACACCCAGTTTCGGTGAGTATCTTTCATGTTTGACAACGACGTCAGGATTTTGTGATATCCCAATTCTTAAATGTTGGTGGTTTACTTTACCAGACAGATGAAATATCGATTCGTCCGAAGAAATGAGTTGTCCAGGAAAAGTGTCCTCTGTCATATACTGGAGAACTGAAATGCAAAATTCATACCTTCTGTGATGGTAGCCGGGACGCGATTGCCGAACTAAGTGCAACTTGTGAGACTTCATATGCATGCGTCGCTTCAGGCCACGTTACACCGTTGTTTGAGGAACTTGAACTTCCTGGCCCGCTCGTCTTGTTGGTTTCCGAGGACTCCGTGTGGCCGCATCTCGGATTCCGTCGACATTGTTATCAGACTTGCGCGGCCGACCAGTGCTTTACCCCTTGTATATGTAACCAACTTCCCAGAATTTTGTATCACAGTCGTAAATCCGCTTGTGTAGTGGCGGTGTCTTGTTAAACCGACGGTTGACTGCGCGTTACACTTGAACAATGGATTGACTCCGCTCAAATTACAACACACAAAATGATTTGTCTTGTGGCGTAGTGACCCTGTTGCTACAAAAAACAACGCAGCTCACAGCTGCTTCAAAACTTTGAACCTTCCTTCATCCAGTGACCTCCGCAACGTGTTCCTATCTTTTAAAGTTTGTAATAAATACTTTACATTTGTTCTTTCTTTTTGAATCACCCGCTATAATAGAGCAAAGACATCTCTCAAGAGAGGTTTGACACACAACGCGCAAAAACTGCTGAAATCCAATTTATAAAGCCTGAATTCAATCCGAACTTATGGCGACGGAAATATCATAATAAGTTAAGCCAAGAAAAGAGGCAGGACATTTGTATCAGTTTTTGCAAATGGGAGATCATAGCAGACAGTGACAATTCGTCACTTGGCTTTTGAAAAATTTTAGCAGAAATCCGATCCGATCCGAAGTGAATGAAGAAAATAAGTTTCAAGACTATATTCAGCTAATGGGAATAGCATTAAGATGTGTCAGAACGTTTTCTACATACCCCCTCTTTATAGATATGTGGGTGAGGACTGACACGAAAAAACTGGGAGCAAATGGAAATTTGCCTCCTACTCTGAGAGGAAAGAATTCCAAAAGGATGAATGGGATGCAGCCTGAAATAAGTGAGTCAGTTTGAGAGCATATACACAACTTTCCTTGTAGACACAACAAAAGGAAAGACCCAAGCAAAAAATACCTTGATACCGGAATGAGCATTGCAAAGGCGTGCGAAGGTTGGATCAAAAACAGTAAATATGTCGCCTTGAATCCTGACACAGTAAGGGAATACTCTGCGATATTCATATTGAACCAAGAGTCCGCCCCTGGTAGCCGAGTGGTCAGCGCGACCGAATGTCATATCTAACGGCCCGGGATCGAGTCCCGGCTGGGTCGGAGATTTCCTCCGCTCAGGGACTGGGTGTTGTCCTTATCATCATCATCATCATCATCATTTCATCCCCATCGACGCGCAAGTCGCCGAAGTGGTGTCAACTCGAAAGACTTGCACCAGGCGAACGGTCTACCCGCGAGAAGGCCCTAGCCACACGGTATTGAACCAAGAATATAATTTGTCATTCTTTCATCCTAAAGAGGATAAATGTGAAATGTGCTATCCTTACGCTATTTCTTCTGGGGATGAAAAAGCAAAGTTGTCTGAAAAATACGCCTCTCACGTTGCCAACAAAGCTACTGCCAGGGAACTGAAAGAAGAAGACAGAATCACTTCAGTCTGAGACAAGTCCACTGTAAGTGCTCGTTTTGAAGTGCAGAAAGTGTTGGCTGTTCCACAGTCTGATGTGAGCCTTTATTACTATAAACAGGGATATTCACCTTGAAAGGACATTACTATGTTTGGCATGAGGCAATTGCCCGTGGTGTTCCAAATGAAACAGCCGACTCTCTTTACCGTTCCTTTCATATGAAGATGGTAAAGGTGGTTAAACATTCCAACGCTACTCGGATAGATGCGGAGGACAAAACAGGAGAAGATTCTATTTTCTACGTTTCTTATTGCGTCTATTAAGTTAGGAATGTCAGTCACACATCGCTTTCTAGAAAGGGAGCACTCCAAGGATGAAGGTCACTCAGTGTACGCTCTGATCAGAAGTAATAACCTATGTACGTTACGAATCATGTTGTTTGTTGTGATCTTCAGTCCTGAGACTGGTTTGATGTACCTCTCCATGCTACTCTATCCTGTGCAAGCTTCACCTCCCAGTACCTACTGCAGCCTACATCCTTCTGAATCTGCTTAGTGTATTCATCTCTTGGTCTCCCTCTTCGATTTTTACCCTCCACGCTGTCCTCCAATACTAAATTGCTGATCCCTTGATGCCTCAAAACATGTCCTACCAACCGATCCCTTCTTCTAGTCAAGTTGTGCCACAAACTTCTCATCTCCCCAATCCTATTCAATACCTCCTCATTAGTTACGTGATCTATCCACCTTATCTTCAGCATTCTTCTGTAGCACCACATTTCAAACGCTTCTATTCTCTTTGTCCAAACTATTTATCGTCCATATTTCACTTCCATACATGGCTACGCTCCATACAAATACTTTCAGAAACGACTTCGAGACACTTAAATCTATACTCGATGTTAACAAATTTCTCTTCTTCAGAAACGCTTTCCTTGCCATTGCCAGTCTACTTTTTATTTCCTCTCTATTTAGTTATTTTGCTCCCCAGATAGCAAAACTCCTTTACTACTTTAAGTGTCTCATTTCCTAAACTAATTCCCTCAGCATCAACCGACTTAATTCGACTACATTCCATTATCCTTGTTTTTCTTTTGTTGATGTTCATCTCATATCCTCCCTTCAAGACACTGTCCATTCCGTTCAACTGCTCTTCTAAGTCCTTTACTGTCGCTGACAGAATTACAATGTCATCGGCGAAAGTTTTTATTTCTTCTCCATGCATTTTAATAGTACTCCGACTTTTTCTTTTGTTTCCTTCAGTGCTTGCTCAATATACAGATTGAATAACATCGGGGAGAGCCTACAACCTGTCTCACTCCACTCCCAACCATTGCCTCCCTTTCATGTCCCTCGACTGTTACAACTGCCATCTTGTTTCAGTACAAATTGTAAATAGCCTTTCGGTCCCTGTATTTTACCCCTGCCACCTTCAGAATATGAAAGAAAGTATTCCAGTAAACATTGTCAAAAGCTTACTCTAAGTCTACAAATGCTAGAAACGTAGGTTTCCCTTTCCTTAATCTTTCTTCTAAGATAAGCCGTAGGGTCAGTGTTGCCTCACGTGTTCCAACATTTCTACGGAATCCAAACTGATCTTCCCCAGAGTCGGCTTCTACCAGTTTTTCCATTCGTCCGTAAAGAATTCGCGTTAGTATTTTGCAGCTGTGACTTATTAAACTCATAGTTCGGTAATTTTGACTTCTGTCAACACCTGATTTTTTGGGATTGGAATTATTATATTCTTCTTGAAGTCTGGGGGTATTTCGCCTATCTCATACATCTTGGTCAGTAGTTGTAATGGAACTTGTTTGGACTCTCTGTCAAACTCTGTCAAACTCTTCACATAGTATCGTATCTCCCATTTCACCTTCATGTACATCCTCTTCCATTTTCATAATATTTTCCTCAAGTACATCGCCCTTGTATAGACCCTCCATATACTCCTTCCACCTTTCTGCCTTCCCTTATTTGCTTAGAACTGGGTTTCCATCTGAGCTCTTCATATTCATACAAGTCGTTCTCTTTTCTTCAAAGGTCTCTTTAATTCTCCTGTAGGCAGTATCTACCTTACACCTCGTGAGATAAGCCTCTGCATCCTTACATTTGTCCTCTAGCCATCCCTGCTCAGCCATTTTGCACTTCCTGTCGATCTCAGTTTTGAGACGTTTGTATTCCTTTTTGCCTGCTTCACTTACTGGATTTTTGTATTTTCTCCTTTCATCAGTTAAATTCAGTATCTCTTCTGTTACCCAAGGATTTCTACTAGCCCTCGTCTTTTTACCTACATGATCATCTGCTGCCTTCACTACTTCATCCCTCAGAGCTACGCATTCTTCTGTTAATGTATTTCTTTCTCCCAGTCCTGTCAATTGTTCCCTTATGCTGTCCCTGAAACTCTGTATAACCTCTGGTTTATTTTAGTTTATCCAGATCCCATCTCCTTAAAAATCCCACCTTTTTGCAGTTTCTTCAGTTTGAACCTACAGTTCATAACCAATATATTGTGGTCAGAGTCCAGATCTGCCCCTGGAAATGTCTTACAATTTAAAACCTGGTTACTAAATCTCTGTCCTACCATTATATAATCTATCTGATACCTTCTAGCCTCTCCAGGATTCTTCCATGTATACACCCTTCTTTTATGATTTAGAATGAGAGATGCCACAGGTCACCATCTGCCCTTCTTTACAGAGCACAGAAGCCTCTGAATCCCACGTTCTGTGTAGAGTCGTGGACGTCCAATCATTTAGCGCCCGGTGTCCTTCCACCTCTTTCCGTAGATGCTGACGACACTAGCACGTGAACATTGGACCAGTTTCGTTCGGAGGCACTGCGTGATAATAACCTGCACTTTATCAAAGTGGCTTGCTTCAGTGGATTCCCCCATTTGCAGCCTATGTCTTCGCTATGGTGATCCCCCGACCGCGTCTGCTGCGCTTACAACACTTCTGACACCGCGTCGAGCGTCCGTAACGCCACCAGCCAACAGCAACATCGCCGTGGGTAGTGGTCATAATGTTTGGGCTGACGTGAGCACGTTCGTACGGCTCTAAGGACTATGGGACTTAACATCTGAGGTCATCAGTCCCCTAGACTTAGAACTACTAACCTCAGGATATCACACACATCCATGCCCGAGGCAGGATTCGAACCTGCGACGATAGCAGCAACGCGGTTCCGGAGTGAAGCGCCTAGAACCGCTCGGCCACACCGGCCGGCCACTGTCCTGAGTAAAATGGAGTTTGCTAATAGCAAGAAAAGCTTTTCTCAAGAAGAGAAGTATGTTACCATGCAATACGAACTTAAGTGTTGGAAAGTCGTTGCTGATAGTATTAATGCAGACTGTAGCTTAATATGGAAATTAAACGTGGATGATTAACAGTTCACACAAAAAGAGGACATTTTTAAAGGTTATGCTACAGAAGAATGCTAGAGATAAAGTGAGTAGATCAAATAACCAATGAAAAGGTACTCCATCGAACTGTGGAGAACTGCAAGTAAAAAACACCGTCAGGAAAGAACTTGAAGTCTCAACGGTACCGACCGGCCGCCGTGTCATCCTCAGCCCTTATGCGGCACCGGACGCGGATATGGAGGGGCATGTGGTCAGCACACCGCTTTCTGAGTCATTGTCAGTTTTCGTGACCGGTGCACAATACATCCCAACTTCCCAATCAAGTAGCTCATCAATGGGCCTCACAAGGCAAAGTGCACACAGCTTGCCAACAGCACTCTGCAGACCCAGACGGTGACCCTTTCGGCCGAGTGGCCGTGCGGTTCTAGGCGCTACAGTCTGGAGCCGAGCGACCGCTACGGTCTCAGGTTCGAATCCTGCCTCGGGCATGAATGTGTGTGATGTTCTTAGGTTAGTTAGGTTTAAGTAGTTCTAAGTTCTAGGGGACTGATGAGCTCAGAAGTTAAGTTCCATAGTGCTCAGAGCCATTTCAACGACTTTTTTTTTTTTTTTTTTTTTTTTTTTGTAACCCTTTCAAGTGCTAGCTAAGCCCAACAGTGCTTAACTTCGGTGATGTTGCAACGTAACCTTCCAGTACTGGTGGTGGTATAAGTACACCTAAGTAGGTAGATTACCGTCGCTTTGACATGTCCTACCGCACCTGCAAGCTACCGTCTGTAGTAAATGGTTTCTTAAATTCGTGTGGTCCACGAAATTACTGGCCCCTGCGAGTTATTGCTGGGTATTAATAATTTCTAGCGGAAGGTTTTAACGAACCGGTAGAAATTTGAACGCAACGGATAACGCATATTTTTGAATCACAACATAAGGCACCTCTACAGGGCTTAATAGGCAGTATATAGCTTTTATTTGCTTTCATGACCCAGAAGTCGACTGTGGTACGGACTACCACCTATTCTATATGATGGAAGGAGCAAATAATCAGGGTAGAGATTGATATTTATTCAGTACCGATGGTATTTCAACAACTAGTCTTGTTTCTCTTGCAATGTATATCATCAAAACCGATCTCTAGTTAACATGGTTCAGTTTCACCACGTAATTATGCAATGGGACAGAAGAGCGCAGACCCGGCTTCAATGTAATTCTATACAACCGCACAATTATACCTAAACCCTCGGTTATTACATTCAGTTGCTATAGATTACTCAGAACAAGTTCCGCAAAGACAATACAAGCAAAACTAGGTCATGGTAGAAGAGTACTTCGCAAGTCTTTATCAAATCTGTGGGCATTAAAGTCCGATACTTTTCCTAGTGGCACGAGTATTTTACTTAACGCACAACATCGCCAACAAATCAAATCGTTACGGGGGTGCACAAGAAACATCACTTCAGTGCTGTTCAACCCACATGGCCAAGTTTCAGTAGCCAACAGAAACCCAGAAAAATATGGACGCACACACGATTATTCCTTCCCTTTTTATCACTCGCTCACTATCGTATGATTATTCATCGTGTACAATATATTTTCGGACCGAAACTACAGTTTATCAATGTGGCGGTTGCTCCAACCGACCACGTGGCGCGAAAGCAAGTTCACAAAGGATACACATGGAAAATAAATAAAAATACCCAAATATTACTGTAAATGGAAGCACAGATTAAAATACATTGAATGAGTGAATTTCCGTTAAGCACAGAGCAATAACGTGACCGTGAGCTTAAGACACAAAATACTTTGCCTGAACAAGGCACTATCGCAAGGTCTACTGAAATTCGAGTAAATTAAGAAAATCTATTTCGCTCCTGATTTCAACATCTAGACTTCATTACAGAGCAGATTTCAGACAATCTAATACCTATGTTAACCTTACCAAAACGAGAGCTGCGTCTCCATGTCTGTCCAGCTCCACGACCCAGGAACAAGAGCTCCTCTAACCGAATTCGCCTAACCGTTCCGCTTACAAACGTGGTGGGGGTGGCGCGCCAACCTGACAGAGCCAATACGTGCGCCTACGTGTCATCTTTGCCCTGACCTGCAAACTTGGTCTCTGCTAAACTTGTTCACGCTTGGGGGGTTGGTACTACCGTACCCCAGAACGACCATTCATGCAGTGTTACAATCTGTGCCTAAAGCTTTCTGCTGGTTCACACACTCACTCATTTATACCGTCCAGGCCGCACAAAGGAAAGGAAAATGGGAAACGTGGTACACAACAGAAAGAAATTCAATAAATAACCCTGTTTAGTTCATTCTCTCCTTTTGGACACCAGCTGAGGTATTACCTGCAAGAGAAGAAACTCTTGCTAATAATTTCTGCGTGCTAGCAATTTAATTAAACATTGGAACGGTACAATAAGTTCTGTTTCAACGTGACGAGAACCGTTATTACCACTGCGGCAAGACCGTTGGCGCCTTAAATTAGAGACTGTGAATTAATTCAACTAGTTGGGAAATATCCCTCTCACAAACTAAAAATACATACTTAAGAAGCTGAAGGATTTAATTATTTCATGGACCAAATGCAGAGCACTAAAAAAGGGGAGAGAAAAGTACATTTCTACAAAAGAATGGTAATACCATCTATAATTCAGAGTAGTTAGACAATAATAGCTGAAAATAAAAGAAGAAAACAAGCTGCAAAAACGAGCAAGAAGAGCAGCTGACTATAGACAGCTACGGTATGAATGAAGATATCAAAGAATATGGAAACAAATGGAGAGATTATGTTACAAGAACAAATTAAAATACCGTAGGAGATGGAGAGATCAAGTAGAAATTGCCCACAGAGGACAGAGGCACTGTACAAGACGATGTAATGGCAACTGTGTAACACTGCCTGGGAATTTTATTTTTACTTACTATATTTTACTTTTAGTAGATCGCGACAGTTGTCTGTACAATACTTTGAATATCTCTCCTGAGATTCGACTAATCGAAATAAGCTCTTTGAGCAACGTCTTTGCTTGTCAACTGAGACCCTTTCGCATCGTTGGTAGGTTCGTTTGTCTATTAGCCAATGGAAAGCTTTCACCGTTACGAAGCAACGCTGGGTTCCTTGCTTGAACATGCGTCCCCTAATCCCAGTATGTGTCTTTCTGTTTTCTGTTCTTGCACTGGTGGAAATTCTCCTTTGTGAGGGAGACTGGCTTTGTCTTGGTGTCTATTGGAGCTGTTTTGGGAATTCTACAATAGCGAAGAAACTGGGTGAGAACATTTCAGTTATTTGCCGTGGTGAAACTTGAGCGAATTGGCAAAGTTATTTGGTGACTTATGGCTGAATTTCTGCAGAGATTACTCGCGATTACTCCGCGTTCCGAATGGAGGCAGTATTCTTCCGCATGGCGAAATGGGAATTCGTATGGTGCCCAGTTTTACAATTAAGGGAAGCTGAATTAAAGAAGGGTTAAATGTTCTGCAATGAGAACTTAGTATTCAGGTTGCTCATTGTGAAATTCAAGCGTGTTGTATTGCTTTGAGGACCCACTCGGGCTTGTAAATCAACTATATAATTTCGGTAACAACGTATTTATTTATTAACGAACTTATTTCTGAATTATTTACCCTTAAACAGTGCAGTGCTGCTATGCCGGGCTTATGCTTTAACTTGGGTCTAATCACGGTCTGTGAATATTCCTATGCATCGGAGACCACTCAAGGGATCAATTTTGCAACTAAAAAACTTCAGAAATAAGTATTTTCTTAGTACGAAATTAGGTTTCAGATGCAGAAAGATAGATCGAAGACTGCAGTTACTAAATGTACTGTGGAGTAACCTTGCTGACATTTTAGATGGAACTGTTATTGATCAATTGTGCTGATTTTGACGGTTCAATTGATTCTTTCATGCTGAAGTCAATGATCACATGCCTGAGGGGACATCCTCATCAGCGTTTCTGGACAGTATAAGGAGAAATCATTTAGTTCTTGATCCGTCTTTTTGATGAATCATTACTACCTGTTCAATGTTCAAATAATAGTAACAGAAATAAATTTCTTCATTTCACGTCTGTGGTCACAAATATTCTAGGTCAGACTACCGGTTTCGGTCAGCCATGACCGTCTTGAGATCTGCACCAACACACAAAGACAACTAGTGGGTGTCTACAGCACAAAACAATGAAATACGCCAGGAAGAAAAGTATTAGTGCATATATGTGAAAATTGTGAGCTTTATATATGACTAGGCATACCCGTTTTATAAAAAAAAAAACATATCCTAATATACTGGAGCCATAGTGGCGTTGTCAAATGCTAAACACGAAATTAGCGCCAGTATCGTCACACACATATAAATTATGGTCTATACTACAAGCATCTTGTTAAATGCGCTACTGTTCGGAACAAACTGCTCTACGGTAGTCACAAAATGTTTCTGTCGCAAGCTCGCCAGGTGATACTCCTGTAGGTGTAAACATATTCTTCAGTGATGTAGTTATAAGATATAAGGAAAGAAATTTATTCTACATTTTCGAATCACTGTTCCATTCGCGATCATGTCGTAACTTGTGAAAGACAGTTATAGAAAACGCAGTTTCGGTTACACTTACATTATATAGCTGTGCGGGTGAGTGTGTGACTATCGTGATGATTAGTACAGGTGAAATTATGTTTCCTGTTTCATTCTGGTGCTTGTAGGTTCATTCTTAATGCATTGCTTGAAACTTCAGAGCTTTTCCATTCGTTGCTCATGGAAGCGATTCACTTCTTATCACGACACACGACTTACAACTTCAAGGAAGAATGAAACCTTCCCGTCTCTTTTATATCTCCTTTGTTACACAACCTTCCCTTCTACAATAACCTATGAAACCTTCCCTTAGGATTTCTACCTCTTGCTTAATAATAACAAATGAAATCTTCCCTTTGAAATTAATTCTCTTTCTCAATCATCGCATACAAATTTAATTGCTGCTTATTAAAAGTTATTTTCTGATTACTTCGACAAAACATAGAATGTGTCGTCGTCTTGGCCCTCAGACGTTACCTGCAATAACCTAAAACTTTTCCTTATCTTTTTTACTGCTACTGGATCGCCATCTGACTGCTACATCGAACGGCGACATGAATATACTTACTCTGTTTCACTATACTCTATTAGCTGCTGGTGGGCTGTCATAATAAGTGGCTGTATTTATTACCAAAGCTGACGTTATTCTTTAATAGCAAAGCTGACGTTATTCTTTAACTAATTTGACTCAAGTTACGTAATTAATAGTTGAACTTTTTCTTGACAACAATAAAATTTTGCATAGTTTTACGATGATGGTTTTTGGTATGGATTATAATCAGTAATGCAATATTGCTGGCAAAAATTAAATATATTCTGAAAACGAACTTCAAATATTTACTGTTGGTAACAAAATGATTTTAGAAACGTTCAAATGGGACTTACTTTTTACAATAATCTTACAACTTGCATTGCCCAAACATACCTTTAGTAGTCTTGAGTTTCTCAAAAAAATAATTCAATAATATTAGTTGCTCTTTTGATAATAGTTAGCTGATGTCTCTGTACGTCCGTTTATAATCTCTTGTAAATCATAGCTGGTGGCTGGCAGGCACACCGCTCCTCTCAGCCTCTCGCTTCAGACCTGCTACCGACTCGCTTCACATCTAACTTACTACTGACTTCCTACGAATGAAAAAGTGCGGTCTCTCACGCCAAGAATGCTTTCTGGTGCAGACAATCTCTGCTACCACAATTATTTCCAAAATGATAAATATTAATTATTCCTACTTAATCCTATTAATAAAATATTAACATCTTTCATAAATTGTGGTTTGACAATAGATATATACACGTCTTACAAGAAGGATAAGAAAACCTAACGGTAAGCAGGGCTCATTAAATAGGACACAACCTGAGACATGAATGAATAAGCACTGTAGATAGAGACCAAAGTTTGACGACTGTAAGTGGATTCTAGTCGAGTGGGATGTGGTGAGATGGAAGTCTCGCTCAGGATAGATTAGCACAGAGAATGCTGCACCGGAGATCTTCGTAAGAGCGATGGGCAACCCTTCGGGCACCTGTAGCACGCGTGTAGCCTACATGGCCCCTGCACGCCTCAGCGTCGCGAACTCACCGTATGGCAGTAACGGCGGTACCGGCGCTAGCAGAGACCGCCACTTCCGAGGGAGCTATTTGCGTCCGCCACACACGTGACCAGAAAATAGCGCCGCGAGTATTCCGCCGCCAGCCGCTATAAAGGTCGTCACCAGAGCTGAATAGGTCAGCTTGTCTGGCTTAGACAGCCTCTCCCTAGCCTCCGCGCGGGTGCTACTCACCCCTTCGTCTTATAATGGCACAGAAGTCCATCGTGGAAACCAACGCTGCTGTATTCAGGATTCGCTATTGCATCCATTGGTGTAATCACACTCTACCCAAGTTAGACTTTCCTGTCCTGTGCTGTTGTTATTCAGGACAGTTTCATCAGACTTAGAATATTCTCCATTCAAGTGTCTTTGTCTATAAATACACTACTCGCCATTAAAATTGCTACACCAAGACGAAATGCAGATGATAAACGGGTATTCATTAGACAAATATATTATACTAGAAGTGACATGTGATTACATTTTCACGCAATTTGGGTGCTTAGTCCTGAGAAATCACTATGCAGAACAACCACCTCTGGCCGTAATAACGGCCTTGATACGCCTGGACATTGAGTCAAACAGAGCTAGGATGGCGTGTACAGGAGTAGCTGCCCATGCAGCTTAAGCACGATACCACAGCTCATCAAGAGTACTGACTGGCGTATTGTGACGAGCCATTTGCTCGACCACCATTGATCAGATGTTTTCAGTTGGTGAGAGGTCTGAAGAATGTCCTCGTCAGGGCAGCAGTCGAACATTTTCTGTACGCAGAAAGGCCCGGACAGGACCTGCAACATGAGGTCGTGCATTATCCTGCTGAAATGTAGGGTTTCGCCGGGATCGAATGAAGGGTAAAGCCACGGGTCGTAACACATCTGAAATGTAACGTCCACTGTTCAAATTGCGGTCAATGCGAACAAGAGGTGACCGAGACGTGTAACCAATGGCACGCCATACCATCACGCCGGGTGATACGCCAGTATGGTGATGACGAATACACGCTTCCAATGTGCGTTCACCGCGATGTCGCCGAACACGGATGCGACCATCGTGATGCTATAAACAGAACCTGGATTCGACCGAAAAAATGACGTTTAGCCATTCGTGCACCCATGTTCGCCGTTGAGTACACCATCGCAGGCGCTCCCGTCTGTGATGCAGCGTCAAGGATAACCGTCTCTCATGGTCTCCGAGCTGATGCAAATGTCGTCGAACTGTTCGTGCAGATGGTTGTTGTCTTGCAAACGTCCCCATCTGTTGACTCAGGGATCGAGACGTGGCTGCACGACCCGTTACAGCCATGCGGATAAATGTCTGTCATCTCGACTGCTAGTGATACGAGGCCTTTGGGATCCAGCACGGCGTTCCGTATTACCCTCCTGAACCCACCGAGTCCATATTCTGCTAACAGTCATTGGATCTCGACCAACGCGAGCACCAATGTCGCGATACGATAAACAGCAATCGCGATAGGCTACAATCCGACCTTTATCAAAGTCGGAAACGTGATGGTACGTATTTCTCCTCGTTACACGAGGCATCACAACAACGTTTCACCAGGCATCACCGGTCTACTGCTGTTTGTGTATGAGAAATCAGTTGGAAACTATCCTCATGTCAGCACGTTGTAGGTGTCGCTAAAGCTAATCATGTGCACATCACAGCATCTTCTTCCTGTAGGTTTAATTTCGCGTCTGTAGCACGTCATCTTCGCGGTGTAGCAGTTTTAATGGCCAGTAGTGCATCTTGACTGTGTTACCTTGTCAGACTCTGGAATGACCATAGTGTCAAGTCTTCATACCTGTGGGACACTGTATCTGTGATTTTGTTACTATCGTTGAAGCAGACGTTTATTTCCTTGGTCAATAAACTTCAGTAAGCTTTGATTGCAGTCTTACCTGCATCGGTGTGAGCGACACATTAGAGATCTACCTCAAAGCGGTCTTCTGACTGAAGGTAATGGCGGCCATAGCAATAACAATAACAGTAAGTAGGCTTAAGAGGTGTCGGAGAAGAACGCCACACAGTAGTGTCAAAACAGTTTCGGAGGGTGAAGCAAACTGATGTTCCAGCGTCCTTCTTTAGCACGGAGTAAATTCTGTTAGTGTCGCAGTTCTTGTTTATGCCCGTCACGTCGCCAGGGACGGAGTGAGAATCCCCTAGACTCCCTCCCTAGGGCTTCCCCTCCCACCCTAGCGCCTGTGTAACCGAGTTTGCACCATTGGCCAGCTACAGGGCTAACTGGCCGTAATGAAGCGTAACTGCTTAACTAAGCGGCGCTCCCTGACTGCTCGAGAAGGTCCGACTTCGCGGCCCAGGAGCAGACCATCTAAGCCGCTGAAGCGAGTAGGGTAGTCTGTCATGCCAATTACAGTACTGACTTATACAGGATCACGTAGAACATGTCGGACTATCGAGCGCCGTCTCCGTTCGGAGATTGCTGGCACGTCCACAGTGGTAACAGCAGCGACGACAATTCTAGAGAAGAGGTCTTCTTCTGTTTCCACAACGTTCGCATAAACCATCATACGCAGCCAGAGGAAGAAATCCAGACACGTGAGGACAGGTGATCTGAGCGGCCAGATCAAAGGCCTCCTCAGCCGATCCATAGATTCTTAAAAGTGGCTCCCAGATGAGCCCTCACATTACTGCTGAAATGGATTGGTGCTCCATAGTGCTGGAAGTACATCCTTTGAATCAGGGCGTTTCCAAGCAGTCCTCAGACCCAACAATTCAAACACAGAGCAGTTTCGGTCAGAACACATTCTTGAACCTTGAAAATTTACCTTCAAAATCTTTTATTAAAGAATTTATTTACTAGCGATTCATCAAGAACATAACACACTATATGAGCGTGGAAGTAGTTGACAAGCAGTAACTGATGGAAACAAATTTCAACCAATGGAAATTTTATTCATAAAAGCCTTCTCAAAAACAGACTTAAAATTTATTAGCAGAAAAACACCCTCGTAATATCAAGTTACAATTATTCAGAGGCAGAATAATTTTTTTTCTGTTACAGTATGAGCCTTCGGGCTGAGAAGCTTCCGCTCCCTTTCAACACAGCCGTAGTCATGGCCGCTCACAACGCCCTCTGAAAAACTACACTGATGCAAATCTGCAACACACCAGATTACTTTAAACTAACATTTTTAACATCTCACACAAACACATTAACTATGCACCCCGTAAGAGGGATAGAAATGGTACAAAGCACTCACACTAAGAACTTATTTTCCACCAAAAGTGCAATTTGTTTTTAAAAGGGCTCTTACGGTGGAAGCTCCCCAATTCCACAAGGGAAAAACGGACCACCCAATTCACAATAACCACCTTCCCGCGGGTGGGCAAACGGAGAAGAATGGTGGGGCGACCCCAAAACATAGCAGATGGTGATCTCACCAAGAGAAGAAGTAGAATTTAACAAGTAAATGAAACAACATATCTCCAATCACTCAACTGCTTTTTCTGGCGAAGACCTGGCGCAGCACCCCCAACGCTCTCCCGAACCGTCCGCTGCCAGCCGCTTCAACGGACGCAGGAAGGCGCGCCGATCTCCCGTCTCACGGCGTCGCAGCTCGCCCCGGCCAGACCGATGTCGTGGTTTCGCTTCTGTTGCTCTCGTGTCAACCGCGAAGCCACTACCCCTTTCTATACGGCGCGGCCCACTGGACTCACGTGGCGACCTCACATGCGCCGACGCTCAAGGCGGACAAGTCATCTGGTGTCTCAGTGCGCGACCGACCAACCGATCCAACCGCCAATACCGTTGCCCGAGCAACTCGAGCAGACTGGCGGCCTGACGCCCAGACTCAGATGCAGGAACTCAGCCCCGACCGGGCGACCACTAGCTGAGTTCTGTTACTGGCGGAGTGGGAAGACTCTCATTTTCTGGCTTAAAGTTTGATCCAAACGACAGACATACTCGCACTCCGGACGACAGACAGACACTGACTGCCCCACACTGAGCCTGCTGACCAACTGACCAGACTCGCCTCGAATGAGCGACTCTCCTCTAGAGAGGTTTTTTTTCCCCTTTATTGTTATTTTAATACCTATACAAACAGGTAGGCTGGCAGCGGCATGCTACGCCACTCTTCAGCCATAGTGTTCGCAATGACAGAACACAGGTTGGAGAAACAGAATGAACATAGTGATGGGCTAAAAAATAATGGTCACAGACACACAAAAAAAAAACACGGAGCCGTTCACACTCGACGATAACGACACCGAAAACACGTTGACACAGCACACAGAACACTGACGAATCCGATGGCACAAGTGAACGTAGAAGCGTGACGGCAGACACTAAAAACACAAAACGACGTCACACACACACATGAGACACAGATGGCGATGATCTCCGGCGCGAGAAAGTCCACGTAGTGTGTGCGAGTCTGGGGACCTGCGAAGAAGGGAAGAAAGGTGAGGGGGGGAGGTGGAGAGGGGAGAATAAAGACGCCAATGGCTGAGGAGATGGGAAGAGGGGGAGAGGGACGGGAGGGGAAGCCTGGGGGAGGGGTGGGGAGAAAGGGAGGAGGGAGGGTGTGCAAAGCAACAGACAGAGGAAGAGGGAGGGAGGATCAAAGTTGATAAGGAGGGGTAGATGGAGGGGAGGAGGACATCATCTGGGAGGGGGAGCTGCCGGAAGCCACCTTGGGAGAGGGTAAGGAGGGTGGAGAGATGGAGACTGGGTGGGAAGTGAGAATATAGGCGCAGCAGCGGGCGGGGTTGGGAGAGGATGGGCGAGACAAGCGGGTGAGGAGGGTCGAGTTTGTGGGAGGTGTACAGGATCCGTATCCTATCAAGGAAAAGGAGGAGGTGGGGGAAAGGAATGAGATCGTACAGGATCCGTGTGGGGAGGGGAGACGGATGCGATAGGCGAGGCGGAGAGCATGGCGTTCAAGGATTTGAAGGGATTTATAAAAGGAAGGGGGGCGGAGATCCAGGACAGATGGGCATAGCAGAGGATAGGGCGGATGAGGGATTTATAGGTGTGGAGGAGGGTGGAGGGGTCCAGACCCCACGTACGGCTCGAAAGGACCTTGAGGAGGCGGAGTCGGGAGTTTGCCTTGGCTTGGATTGTCTGGAGATGGGAGGTCCAGGAGAGGCGACGGTCGAGGGTGACGCCAAGGTACTTGAGGGTGGGAGTGAGGGCGATAGGACGGCCATAGATGGTGAGATAGAAATCAAGGAGGTGGAAGGAAGGGGTGGTTTTGCCTACAATGATCGCCTGGGTTTTGGAGGGATTGACCTTGAGCAACCACGGGTTGCACCAAGTGGTGAACCGGTCAAGATGGGATTGGAGAAGGTGTTGGGAGCGCTGCAGGGTGAGGGCAAGGGCAAGGAAGGCGGTGTCATCGGCAAACTGGAGAAGGTGGATGGGGGGTGACGGCGGCGGCATGTCCGCCGTATACAAAAGGTATAGAAGGGGGGAGAGTACGGAGCCTTGGGGCACACCGGCGGGGGGAAAAATGTGTAGGAATCTGTGTTATGGATGGTGACGTAGGAAGGACGGCGGGAGAGAAAGGAGCCGATCAGACGGACGTAGTTAATGGGAAGGGCGAAGGTTTGGAGCTTGAAGAGGAGACTGGAATGCGAGACGCGGTCATAAGCACGTTTGAGGTCCAGGGAGAGGAAGATTGCAGAGCGACAGGAATTTAGCTGTTCAGAAAGGAGATGAGTGAGGTGAAGGAGAAGGTCGTTGGAAGAGAAGGATGGCCGAAAGCCACACTGGGTGATGGGAAGGAGGTGGTGCCGGCGGAGATGCTGGTGGATGCGGCAGGTGAGGATAGATTCCAGGACCTTGCTGAAGACCGAGGTAAGGCTGATGGGACGGTAGGAGGAGACGGCAGATGGCGGTTTACCAGGTGTAAGGAACATCAGTATATGTGAGGTTTTCCACAGGTCGGGGTAGTAACCGGTGGACAGGACTACATTGTAGAGCCTGGCCAGGGTGGAGAGGAAAGAGACAGGAGCTTCACGAAGGTGACGGTAGGTGACACGATCGTGACCAGGAGAGGTGTTGCGTTTGGTGCGGAGTGTAGCAATGAGATCCTGTGTAGTGATAGGGGCATTGAGTTCTGTGTGTGCAATGTTGTCCAAGTACTGGAAACCAGGCGCTAGGGGAGGGACAGAGGTGTCAGTTCGATCGCGGACATCCGGGAAGAGGGAGTAATCGAACTGGGGATCATCGGGGATGGAAAATACATTGGAGAGGTAGGAGGCAAAGTGATTGGCCTTACTAAGGGTGTCAGGGAACAGGTGATCATCATGGAGGAGAGGATAGTAGGGGGAGGTTTTAGTTCCGGTAAGGCGATGGAAGGCTGACCAAAACTTGGACGAGTTGATAGGTAGGGTGGCATTCAAACGGGTGCATGTCTGTCGCCAGTCCCGGAGTTTCTTGGCCGCGAGCAAATTACGAATGTGTCGCTGGAGTTGCCGGTGGCGTCGTAGTGTGTCTGGGTCACGCGTGTGGAGGAAGGCACGGTAGAGACGACGGGATTCACGGAGGAGGAGGACGGCATGTGGGGGTAAGGTAGGATCGTGGGGGTGGATGGCGACAGTAGGGATGTGGGTCTCCACGGCCTCAGACAAGCTCTGCTGGAGAAAGGAGGCGGCATGGGTTACATCGTCAGGGTGGCAGTAAGTGAAGGGGTGGCTATCGACCTGGGTGGAGAGGGTATCCCGGTAGGCATTCCAGTTGGCACGAGAATAGTCATGGATATATACTCCTGGAAATTGAAATAAGAACACAGTGAATTCATTGTCCCAGGAAGGGAAAACTTTATTGACACATTCCTGGGGTCAGATACATCACATGATCACACTGACAGAACCACAGGCACATAGACACAGGCAACAGTGCATGCACAATGTCGGCACTAGTACAGTGTATATCCACCTTTCGCAGCAATGCAGGCTGCTATTCTCCCATGGAGACGATCGTAGAGATGCTGGATGTAGTCCTGTGGAACGGCTTGCCACGCCATTTCCACCTGGCGCCTCAGTTGGACCAGCGTTCGTGCTGGACGTGCAGACCGCATGAGACGACACTTCATCCAGTCCCAAATATGCTCAATGGGGGACAGATCCGGAGATCTTGCTGGCCAGGGTAGTTGACTTACACCTTCTAGAGCACGTTGGGTGGCACGGGATACATGCGGACGTGCATTGTCCTGTTGGAACAGCAAGTTCCCTTGCCAGTCTAGGAATGGTAGAACGATGGGTTCGATGACGGTTTGGATGTACTGTGCACTATTCAGTGTCCCCTCGACGATCACCAGAGGTGTACGGCCAGTGTAGGAGATCGCTCCCCACACCATGATGCCGGGTGTTGGCCCTGTGTGCCTCGGTCGTATGCAGTCCTGATTGTGGCGCTCACCTGCACAGCGCCAAACACGCATACGACCATCATTGGCACCAAGGCAGAAGCGACTCTCATCGCTGAAGACGACACGTCTCCATTCGTCCCTACATTCACGCCTGTCGCGACACCACTGGAGGCGGGCTGCACGATGCTGGGGCGTTAGCGGAAGACGGCCTAACGGTGTGCGGGACCGTAGACCAGCTTCATGGAGACGGTTGCGAATGGTCCTCGCCAATACCCCAGGAGCAACAGTGTCCCTCATTTGCTGGGAAGTGGAGGTGCGGTCCCCTACGGCACTGCGTAGCATCCTACGGTCTTGGCGTGCATCCGTGCGTCACTGCGGTCCGGTGTCAGGTCGACGGGCATGTGCACCTTCCGCCGACCACTGGCGACAACATCGATGTACTGTGGAGACCTCATGCCCCAAGTGTTGAGCAATTCGGCGGTACGTCCACCCGGCCTCCCGCATGCCCACTATACGCCCTCGCTCAAAGTCCATCAACTGCACATACGGTTCACGTCCACGCTGTCGCGGCATGCTACCAAGGTTAAAGACTGTGATGGAGCTCCGTATGCCACAGCAAACTGGCTGACACTGACGGCGGGGGTGCACAAATGCTGCGCAGCTAGCGCCATTCGACGGCCAACACCGTGGTTCCTAGTGTGTCTGCTGTGCTGTGCGTGTTATCATTGCTTGTACAGCCCTCTCGCAGTGTCCGGAGCAAGTATGGTGGGTCTGACACATCGGTGTCAATGTGTTCTTCTTTCCATTTCCAGGAGTGTACTTTGGGGGAGGGTCATTACAAGGGTCAGGGCAGGGGCGACGACCGTCGGAAACTGTGAGGAGGACAGGGAGATGGTCGCTACCAATAGGTTCCAGGACATCCACCGTTATGCAGCCAAGGAGGTTAGGGGAGGAAAGGATAACATCGGGAGTGGAGTTGGATTCGGGATGGGTGTGCTGGGGGAGGGGGATGAGGTCCCCTTGAAGGGAGGAGAGGAACCGATGCCACCGCCGTAACTGGGCGGCGGAACGAGTATGGATGTTGAGGTCAGCGGCGATCACGTAGGAGGAGAAGGTACGGTCAATGTGGGAGAGGAAGTCGAAGGGAATAGGGACGTTAGGGCAGACATAGATGGTGGCGCAGGTGACAGTAAGGCCAGGGAAGAAGAGACTAAGGATCAGTTGTTCGGTGGGGTCGGGAAGGAGAGGTTGGAGCCGTACTGGGATCTGACGGTGGTGACCAATGGCAACTCCGCCACGCGCAATCGGGAGGGGATTATCAGAGCGGTGAAGGAGGTAGGGCGACGTGTGGACAGTGTGGTGGGGTTGGAGGAAAGTTTCATTGAGCGGGAAGGCATCCACGCGGTGGTGGCAAGGGTGTGCAGGAAGAGGTTCTTGTTGGCGGAAAGGGAGCAGATGTTGTTGAAAAGGATACGGTGCTGTCGCGCCATGACAGGGATTTAGACAAGGGTGTCAAGACGGGAGAAGGTGAAATGGGCCTGGTTGTTGGAGGAGGTGGCATACATTTTCAAGTGGAAAATGGAAAGGGCGGCGAGGGAGACCTGTTGAAGAATGTGATCGCGCTGGAAATGGTGGACGTTTTGTAAGACAATGGTGAGGAACCTGATGATGTCCTCAGCGGTAGGGGGGGGGGGGGGGACGAAGGGAATTGCCAGGAGGGGTGGGACCTCTACAGAGATCATAGCGCCCCTTAAATGCATGTGAACAGGCAACCTTTCCGCTTTCCCACCAGAGGGAGACACCAAAGCTGCGATTGCCACAGCGGCGCCACCGCTAGATACGGAGTGCGACTGCTTCACACAACGAGTTGCGGCGCGCTCTTCAAAACAGCTCAATTCTCAGCCAGTCTCACCGCACAACAGCTTATGTCAGCACCAAAAACAAAATGTTCCCTACCATTACAAGTTGACTTCAGAGACTGTATGTTCCAAATAAGAACATACGATTTTCTATCCTGTTCCCTTCGCATACAGAGCGTGGGAAAAGTCACTATCTTATGCCTCTCTTGACCGCTGCTCTAGGCATGTGAAAGACACATCCGAGTGCCAGCACAGTCTGTAACCTTAAACGGCAATCGATGCTAACATTAAACCTCTGCGAGGAATTTTTGAGAAATTTGTGACCGTGAAATAACCAAATGGCAACAGAACTATCAGGCCGGGGTTCGTTTCCGAACCACTCCTGCAGAGTGTAACCAACACTGAACAGGTGGGTCAGAAACAGATGTTCTCCCAACAGAAACGCAAGTTGTAATGTGAAGTATTAATATCGGTCGCCAGCCTAATTAGGCATTTTTGTTTAAAGCAATATACGAAGGTTGACTGAAAAGTAAGGCCTGCACCTTCGTAACTGTTCAACAGCTGGCAGCATTGGTATGCGGCAGGTACTGGCTTGTTCCATAGCCCCGTCTCTACAGCTCCAGTTGGCGGGAAGCCTTAGCATTGAACGGTTGTGTTGTTACAGTGTAAAGTATGGAACCCTACACAGTCGATCAATGCGATTTAAGCAACGTGCAATCATTGAATTCTTGACAGCAGAAGATGTCACCCCAAAGGAGATTCACCAGAGAATGGAAGCAGTTTATGGTGATTGTATTGATGTGAGCACTGTGCGTCGTTGGGCGAGTAAGTTCAAAGATGTTGAGGCAGGAACATCTGACATGCGTGACAAACAAAGGGTTGGACGTCCTGTAACAGCAACCACCGAGTTTCACAAGCAAAATGTTGACAGATTGATTCAGGATGATAGTCGTATCACTCAGAGAGAAATTGCAAACACAATCGGCATTTCAAAAGAACGTGTGGGTCACATTATTACTTTGCTTGGCTACCAGAAAATCTGTGCACGATGGGTACCCAGGATGCTGACTTCACAGACTGAATCTCAGCACTGTACGGACTCCTCGGTACAGTCCAGATTTAGCACCGTCTGACTTCCATCTGTTCCCGATAATGTAAGATAATCTGCGGGGACATCATTATGCTTCTGATCAAGACGTTGAGAGAACTGTGATATTTTGGTTGCAGAACAAATCATCTTGTACTGTAACTGTAACTGCTTGAGCACTGCAAAACGTAGGTCAGGTACTGTAGAAAGTGTCATCACCTCTGTCTCTATGCTGTTCATTTTTGGAACACAACCTATGACCAGCTTAGAGACAGAAGTGATGACACTTTCTGCAGGACCTGACCATCATTTTGCAGGACAATGCTCAAGCACGTACAGTGCAAGCTGTTACTGATTTGTTTCACTGTTGGAGCTGCTAAGTGCTATACCACCTACTGCAGTCCCCTGACTTAAGCCCTCGTACGTTCAACTCGATTTCTAAACTGAACGAAACACTTCACGGCATTTGCTTCAGAACTGCTACAAATTCGTCGGGCAATAGACCGCGCCGCTCGAACTGTCAACACAACTGGCACTTCTAAGAGTATCCTACGACTTCCACATCGCTGGTGACTA
Organism: Schistocerca gregaria; assembly: GCF_023897955.1. Lineage (NCBI taxonomy): Eukaryota > Metazoa > Arthropoda > Insecta > Orthoptera > Acrididae > Schistocerca > Schistocerca gregaria. The sequence continues at coordinate 85,876,036 of NC_064928.1, forward strand.
CGTTGAAGGTTAGTAAAACTTTGAAACAGGTATCTATTTTGTACAAGCTGTAAATAAATAGTTATTTATAGCTCGTACAAAATAGATACCTGTTTCAAAGTAAATACTTACGGTACAGTTCATAGCCCTCCAGCGGCAGAGGGCTGCAATTAGGACGATATGAAGAATAAAGGCATAGAATGTTAATAACGTCTGTTGTGTTTCAATAATACGCTAAGAGGTTTCACAGAAAAAAATTGGAGGCGTTATTTTTCAGCACGTTCTCAGAAGATTGCCTCATTGAAATCGTGCACGAAGGACAGCAGTGTCATTCACTGGTGATGTTGAAACGTCCCCTTAGAAAAATTATACAAGACTGTGCTTAAAGTGACACACAATATCTTTAGCGGAACGCAATCTGACTTTCAAAAATCCCTAAAAAGAATGGCCCTGACTAACATTCACCTATACCTTTCACAAATCACTTACCTCACAAAAATCTTCGTTACTCAAGCTACTGCAATACAGCGAGCGCCACTACTGCCAGCTAAATAAAAGATTCAACCTACTGAAGGCACTAACTACTGATAGGCATAGTTAGCAAATGAAAGATTTTAATACAGGACAAACAATGTATTTACCTTAATAGTCATAATATATATAGCAGTTCATGACATCCAGTATTACAAATTTCAAAACTCCGCCATCTCTCTCCCCACGTCCACCACTGCTGGCGGCTCACCTCCAACTGCACAAACGCTACGCGCCGCTAACAGCCAACTGCCCAAAGCTATAATGGCAGACAACAATGCAAACCAGCCACAGACTGCACACTGCACAGCCAGTGATTTTCATACAGAGCGCTACGTGGCGGCGGCGTTACCAATAAAAAAAACTTAAATAGCCTACTTACATAGCCCCCATGCTCCCCACAAAAAATTTTTACAAATTGTTTTGGGCCGTGGCCAATACAGATTTGAAAATTTTTTTCATGATTACAATAACAAAGAAATGAAATGCACACACTTATCGATACAATGTTGGTCAAAAGCTAAAATTCTCTCACAGTCCATAAAGACAGTCCTGATCGTTCATCATAGTAAAATTGCAGTGTTTTTTTCAAAGTCTGAGCAATAAAAGAAATTGCACTTGGAAGTATTGGATTTCTAAGCAGTCTTGAAGAAGTAGTGTTGTCCTTCCAACGAAAGACAGTGCTGATTCTTGACATGCAGACATGTAATGGGACACAGCAGAGTCAGTCGACGTTGAAGACTATCGGTAGGTAGGTCATCACAGAGCAGACCCACTGTAGTCCTGGTAGAGATTACTATTGGTGGGCCACCAGAGGTGCAGACCCACTGCAGTTCTTGTAGAAATAATGGTATTGGTGGGTCAACAAAGGTGTAGACCCACTGTAGTCCTTGTAGAGATGGCCAACAGCCATCTGTTGCGACTGTGCAGGTGCACAATCACCCTGGAAGGGGCTTGCGGTGAATATAGCAAGTCCATAAACCACCACTTGTCCAATCACAAAGAATTTGTTTGAAATGTCCTTAGAACCAGCAATGCTGTTATCCAGTCCCTTGCTGAATTATTAACACACGTGCAAACACTATCAGTCCCTACTTCTCACATATTGTCCATATACTATGACCAACAGAAACGTGTGCAGTGAAATGTAATTTACAAGTTACTTAATTTGATGAACTGGTGTCAATTACAATTTTACAACATGGGAATACAATAACAAAGGTACAAAATATATCATTAAAGAACATAACAATACAGATAACATTTGCAGTAGTACAAGCTTTACAAAAGAATCGAAATAGCAAATACATCAGTTTTACAAAAATTACGACTAAGTACATACATAAAAGATCAGAATAATTATTGAAACCTCAACTTCACACATTAGCATTAAAATAAAAGAGGGTAAATAATGTCTAAACATCATAAAAATTCTACAATGTAAATATTATTAGCTAAACACATAAAGAAAGGAGAACACAAATATACAAGAGTACACAAACACATAGCGGAATAATAGAAAGGGAAAGGACAGGGTTTGTTTTACTGCAGTATCTTGTAAACAAAACTTTCTTTACTTCTTGGAGATCTCCCTTCGTTCTTCATTATTTCCAAAACGTCCAATCTATACCTGCTTTCTGTACTTTTCTCATATAACCTCTCAGTGCATTTCTTCAAATCCATCGCAACTCATTCTCTTATATCGGCTACCGCCTCTTAAGCTAACTTAAATCTACTGAGCTCAGATGCTGAACTAAGGGATGACGCAATGCTGCAGCACAAAACAATTAACACAAACAGCAATGACTAAAAAATGCAAGTAAGCATAGCAAGCAGCAATAAATGTAATAACTTATACCTAAACATAACAAAGCTGAAGCAGAAAAAATATTACAGTAACAAATGTTTAATATCTATGTCACATCTTAACACTAGAGTGATGCATCACAACATACGCTAGCAGATAAGTTACCTAATCGTAAAAAAATTATTTTTGTAATTCCTGTGAAGGGAAATGTCTATTTGTGCTCTCTTTTCTAAGGAAGTACATCATAAAATGATTCTTTACTGGATCTGTAGACAGAAAGTAGTTATATTAGTACATGTATTAAATTTTAATTTAAACAATGCTGCGTTGCAACAAGAAACTAGATATTAAACAAAATAGGCAAAGCAAGGCGTGAAACGTCATTCGCTAGCCATAAGGCATTTCATAATGCAGTAAACAATCTTCCAGCTAGCAAGACAACAGACATGAAACGTTTCTCATCATTTCATTTCAGTAAATATCATAAATTAAGAACTCCAAAGTGTAATCATATGTTATCAAGTTTGAGTGTGTCGTATTTGCGACGCTTTCTACAAAGGAATGTCAACAGCGAGGATAATGGCTACTTCTTTTTTTTTACCTGTGCCTCTGAAAGGCACACACTAATGGCTTTTCTTCCAGGCGACTGTCGCACAGCTGGGTGCCCACGACGCATTATGTAAAGGTGGTCACTTACCTTTCTTACTGAAAAAATTACGACAGCAGTTTCCGCTACAGTAACAGTCTCATATAAGAATATTTTCACAGGTTGAGTATTTGCGTTACAAATCTGTAGAAACAAAATCCTTTAAATACACTCCTGGAAATTGAAATAAGAACACCGTGAATTCATTGTCCCAGGAAGGGGAAACTTTATTGACACATTCCTGGGGTCAGATACATCACATGATCACACTGACAGAACCACAGGCACATAGACACAGGCAACAGAGCATGCACAATGTTGGCACTAGGACAGTGTACATCCACCTTTCGCAGCAATGCAGGCTGCTATTCTCCCATGGAGACGATCGTAGAGATGCTGGATGTAGGCCTGTGGAACGGCTTGCCATGCCATTTCCACCTGGCGCCTCAATTGGACCAGCGTTCGTGCTAGACATGCAGACCGCGTGAGACGACGCTTCATCCAGTCCCAAACATGCTCAATGGGGGACAGATCCGGAGATCTTGCTGGCCAGGGTAGTTGACTTACACCTTCTAGAGCACGTTGGGTGGCACGGGATACATGCGGACGTGCATTGTCCTGTTGGAACAGCAAGTTCCCTTGCTGGTCTAGGAATGGTAGAACGATGGGTTCGATGACGGTTTGGATGTACTGTGCACTATTCAGTGTCCCCTCGACGATCACCAGAGGTGTACGGCCAGTGTAGGAGATCGCTCCCCACACCATGATGCCGGGTGTTGGCCCTGTGTGCCTCGGTCGTATGCAGTCCTGATTGTGGCGCTCACCTGCACGGCGCCAAACACGCATACGACCATCATTGGCACCAAGGCAGAAGCGACTCTCATCGCTGAAGACGACATGTCTCCATTCGTCCCTCCATTCACGCCTGTCGCGACACCACTGGAGGCGGGCTGCACGATGTTGGGGCGTGAGTGGAAGACGGCCTAACGGTGTGTGGGACCGTAGCCCAGCTTCATGGAGACGGTTGCGAATGGTCCTCGCCAATTTCCCAGGAGCAACAGTGTCCCTAATTTGCTGGGAGGTGGCGGTGCGGACCCCTGCAGCACTGCGTAGGATCCTACGGTCTTGGCGTGCATCCGTGCGTCACTGCGGTCCGGTCCTAGGTCGACGGGCACGTGCACCTGCCGCCGACCACTGGCGACAACATCGATGTACTGTGGAGACCTCACTCCCCAAGTGTTGAGCAATTCGGCGGTGCGTCCACCCGGCCTCCCGCATGCCCACTATATGCCCTCGCTCAAAGTCCGTCAACTGCACATACGGTTCACGTCCACGCTGTCGCGGCATGCTACCAGTGTTAAAGACTGCGATGGAGCTCCGTATGCCACGGCAAACTGGCTGACACTGACGGCGGCGGTGCACAAGTGCTGCGCAGCTAGCGCCATTCGACGGCCAACACCGTGGTTCCTAGTGTGTCCGCTGTGCCGTGCGTGTGATCATTGCTTGTACAGCCCTCTCGCAGTGTCCGGAGCAATTATGGTGGGTCTGACACACCAGTGTCAATGTGTTCTTTTTTCCATTTCAAGGAGTGTATAATAGTATCCAAAAAATTTTCGCCAGCATAGTGATACATTCACGCATATACACACATTTCATAACTCTTAAAGTACGATTCTCGGTTTCCAACATCCTTTTTCACAAACCAGAGTCCCTAACCACTACTTTTTATTCCTTACCTTATTCATCGACACTTCTTCAATATTTCATCTTAACAGATACATAGCATAATCAAATAACTCATATAGCATCAGCTTATTGACCATAAACATACCACAACAGCATAATACACATAGTCATCGTAATAATAACATCATAACACCTCAGTCAAATCTCAAAATCGTCGTAGTTTCCTCCAATAATTTCAAAACCTAAAAAAAATTCTCTGCTCATGTCAATTGTCATCTGCCTCAAACGTACTTTAAAAATCATGATCTAATATCAAATATGTCATTCAAAGCTCCTATAGTATCACAATGGTTCTGAAAAAATATGAACAGTTCACAAAGTACAGACAAAATACAATTTCGTAAGTGTGAAGTTATCCAACTGTGTAATTACGTAAACATCTGTCACTGATGTAGTAAAATGAATGTTTGTCTCTTCCAGTTAAATGATCAGATAGCTGTGTAATTAATGTGTTAGAGAAATACGGTATGATGTGTAAAGTTGTATAAGCAAATACCATATTAGCTAGGGCTCCTTGTGCTTGCCAAACACATGGTACACAAAGTAAGCGTGTACCCCCCTGAGGATTAATATAATTATATCCTCAGGTGTTACAGATTACAGAAATGGAATGAAATGTATCACGGAAAACCTTTGTAATTCAAAAATCTTGAAAAATATATGGTTCAATTACAAAAATAATCTCTCAAACGCGTGCCCTGTAGCGCTAAATGTGCGTCTTGTTGTAAGATAATTCTGTGGAAGTGTCGTAGTTATCGTCCTCTGAAAGCAAAGTTCTGCTGAAGTCAATGTACTTACCTCGTAATAAACGAAATGAGTTGCTTTGCGTATAGATATCTTAGTTATTACGCTTATTGCCGTGATGAAGAAAGTACTATAATGTAACGTATTGCTGTGCTATGGAAAAGGCTGTCTAATTGTAGCTATACCACAAAAGTTACCACTAAAACATGTTTTACTTTCCAGAATAATTCAGAAAAACTGTGCATATATAAAACAGATACACCGCAAAAGCACAATGTAAATTGTGTCACACATTAGTAGCGTCGTGATATAATCGTGTAGCTATCAAAGAAACCAAACGCTAAGTCATCTTTAATCTCACAGAAAGTACTTCAAATAAAGAATGTCTTTTCAACTGAACCAAAATGTTGCATTAAAACCTCATTAACAGTATATGTTCTAAGTATGTAAGCCTTATAGTCGTTACGTAATCGTGCAACTAACAAGCAAGAATGTACAAATAACAACACTGTGTCGTCTGTTCACTATAACAATGCATGCGTAATTTCTGTTTAAAAATGTTCCCTAGGTTCTAGACTGTATAGTTAACTTTAAAACATTGTTGCATGTTAACAGTTTCTCAGTGTGACAAAGCATACTAGAAATGTGAAGTGAAATGTTTTATGGCAAAGACAAAGTTAAAAAGCAGATTATCTTTCAATAAACGGTTTTACATGTGAAATGTGGTGTAAACCTTTACTCTTCCTAGTGCGCAGAGTTTCAACTTCAACGCAATTATCATGTGGTAGACGTTGGTAAAGAATACTGGAATTTTTCTCAAGGTTAGCGTCTATGTTATTTTTCTCTGAGCCAGCCAGCGCACGCGGCTGCCTGCGGTGCGAGTCATTGTCTGTTTCTTTGTTGGCGCGCGTCGTTATTGGGATTAGGAGACCTAACTTCTACAAATTCACCTTGTCGAGAGGGCCCTGCTCTGTTTGAATCCCGCCAGTTCTGTTGCAATTCAGGTCTGTCGTTACGATCATATCGTCTGTCGTCATGTCGGTAATTTCTGTAATTAATTTCTTGTCGGTCACGTGGTGGAGAATTTCTCCCTGAGTTATCGCGGCGCTGTGGACCCTTGCGTCTGAAATTTTTCCGTCTCCCGTGATAATAATTATTTCCGTGATAATAATTATTTTGGTTTCCATATTGTCTGTTTCTATGATTGTCTGTGTAATATTCATTACTACGGAAATGTGATCTTTCTTTGTAACTATTACTACCCTGCCAACGGTTGTCATACGGTTGGTGTCTCTTTTGGTCACGATTTGTATTGTGACAATGGCCTTGTCGTGTCCAGTTATTGTTTCTTTCATCGCGGAATTGCGACGGATGTGACCTGTAGTGATTGTTTTCCTGTTTTCGCATCCTGCGACTGTCTGTGTCAATTTCTAATTCTTGTAAGAGTCCCTGAAAAGCTTCAATGTCGTCTTTGCAACGTCCTGCCAAAATAATATGTCGTAAATGTTCAGGCAATTTCATTAGGCAAATGCGGATGAGTTCTGAGGGGCTGTATGGGTTTGACAGGTACTGATTCTTGTGCAACACGTCTTCAAAATATTTCACAAGACTGGAAAATTCAGATTGCTCGAAATGTTTCATCATTATAATGCCATGTTTTACTCGGTCTTGTGTGGCTTGAGACCAGTATGCTGAGAGCAAGGCATGATAAAATTCTCCTTCACTGTGACAATCGTGAATGACCGATCGCATTCTTACAGCTGGTTCATTCTCCAAGTAGCCACACATAAATTCTAATCTGTGCTCTAATGACCAGTTGGGAGGAAAACAATAAGAGAATTGATGGAGCCACGCTTCTGGATGAATGTCGTTGCCAGAATTCTTAAATGTTTTGAATTTACGTGCAGTAATGAACAGCTTAAAGTCAAAATCACCGTGTCGGCGGGTTGCATGTCGGTCATTGTTACGTCGTTTCGGCGGTTCCATCTCAAAATTCGGTGTACTCTGCCAATTTCTTTCATAATCTCCAAAGTGCCCTGTGTTATTATTTTGTGGCGGTTCCGTATTTTTATGTCCCTCTTCCCGTATTGGTGTGCGAGAGTCCTCTGAAATACGTAATTCTTGTATTACCTGTGTCAGCTGATCTTGTACTTCCCGGGTTTCTCTTTGGTGTTGCGTATTAATTTGATTTTGATTTTGTTTGAATTTCCTAATTTGTTCGAACTCTTCTGTGTCATTAAAGACTACCGGTTTTGTGTCATTCAGATTATCATCTACCTTCGTAGATAAATTATTTAGCTGATCCGAAAGTTCAACTACTTTCTCTGATAATGAACTAATGTCCTCCATGTGTCTTTCTGAACCAATTTTCAGAGTATCTACTGTGTCCTTTAAGTTTTCTTGAGTTTCTGCAAGTTGCGTAACCGAATCGGTAGATGCAACTGAGTCAATTTTAGCTTGCAAGGTCTAATGATTTTCATGAACAATTGTTTGCAGTTCTTTTATGGCTGCTTCGTGATTCTGTAATGCGTTTTCATGCCGCGAAAAAATAGGTTGAAAATGCTCACAAATTTGTGTTTTTACGTCATTACAGATTTTTTGACATTTCGATTCAATGTTATGTAACTCAGTAGTTAAATCTTCACGTGTTTGTTCAAGTGTGGTGTCTAACTTCCGAAGATTTTGTTCCATTGTGTCTAACTTTTGAAGCTTTTGCTGTGTTTGTCTCTGATTTTGTTCCATTGTGTCTAACTTTTGAAGATTATGTTCCATTGTGTCCAACTGTTGCTGTGTTTGTCTTTGATTTTGTTCCATTGTATCTAACTTTTGAAGATTTTGTCCCATTTGTTTCTGATTTTGTTTCATTTGTTGCATTAATTGCAATAATAATGTATTAGTGTCTGGAATCTGTTTTTCTATGCTTTTTGGCAGTGCATTTTCACCGGCAACATTTACATTTTGACAGGCAGAAAATGTGTCTTGACTCATTTGACAAAACGGTGAGGACCCATAACCAAAGTCTACAGTATTTGCAATATTGTGTTCTGTCATTTCGGATTCCTGAGGCGAGCTGTTGCCGACTGATCGATCGATAATTGTTCCCTGTTCACTACTTGCTTCATTGTCTACACCATTATTTGCCGCCCGCTCCATTTCCCTATGCACAATTACCAAATTACTACTTCGAATGTCTGTTAATTCACTACACAGTGGTGCTGATAAACGACGCTCGTCGTCACTATTATTTCTCAGTTTACTTTGGAACCTAGTGTTACGTTTTTCACATGCCATTATTGTCACAATATTTCACACGACAACACAGAAAAGCACAATTTGAAGAGCAATAATAAGAGAACACATTAACATATCACTGAAAATAATATCTAGTTAATTGCAAGCGAAGCTGCGAAATACTTTGTGCAAATCTGCATGCATGCCACAACTGTTTTACGGTACAACAATGAAAGACTGCAACTACAAAGGAAATTCTCTCTATGATTACTCGCTAGCAATAAATAAAGGCTACACTAACTACACAAACAACAAGAAAAAATCAGAAGATTCCAGTGCGGTATCCTTGGCTAAGGGTCGACGTATGAAACGTCTCCTTAGAAAAATTATACAAGACTGTGCTTAAAGTGACACACAATATCTTTAGCGGAACGCAATCTGACTTTCAAAAATCCCTAAAAAGAATGGCCCTGACTAACATTCACCTATACCTTTCACAAATCACTTACCTCACAAAAATCTTCGTTACTCAAGCTACTGCAATACAGCGAGCGCCACTACTGCCAACTAAATAAACGATTCAACCTACTGAAGGCACTAACTACTGATAGGCATAGTTAGCAAATGAAAGATTTTAATATAGGACAAACAATGTATTTACCTTAATAGTCATAATATATATAGCAGTTCATGACATCCAGTATTACAAATTTCAAAACTCCGCCATCTCTCTCCTCACGTCCACCACTGCTGGCGGCTCACCTCCAACTGCGCAAACGCTACGCGCCGCTAACAGCCAACTGCCCAAAGCTATAATGGCAGACAACAATGCAAACCAGCCACAGACTGCACACTGCACAGCCAGTGATTTTCATACAGAGCGCTACGTGGCGGCGGCGTTACCAATAAAAAAACTTAAACAGCCTTCTTACAATGTGTACACGTGATCCTCGACGTAACCCCACAAAAAGAAGTCTAATGGCGTCACACTGGGAGAGCGCAGGGATCATCACGGACCCACACGAATTTCAGGAAATGAGCCACCCAGGGCGTCGCGCTAATTCAAAATGCAATGCGTAACAAATTGATTTCTGGGGTCTACCTTCACATGCAGCTTTTCTGCACGGGCTTGAGACGCAAGGGCATTCGAGGAAGGTCTTTAACACTGCTTGTCTAAGTTTATGAACCACCTCATCATGTTTCTTTTTGTCTGCAGAGTGCTCTATGATGATAACTCCGCAGCGCCGTTGTCTACTATTAGTGTCTTTGCTTAGTAATCAAAACGTCATTGGTACAGGGTTCGGACCCCGGCACTGCTTAAATTTTCAATAAAAATTATCACCATTGACGGCCAAAGACTTTCGAATTAAGCAGTTCAGAAATGTTCAAATGTGTGTGAAATCTTATGGGACTTGACTGCTAAGGTCATCAGTCCCTACGCTTACACACTACTTAACCTAAATTATCCTCAGGACAAACACACACACCCATGCCCGAGGGAGGACTCGAACCTCCGCCGGGATCAGCCTCACACTCCGTGACTGCAGCGCCCAAGACCGCTCGGCTAATCCCGCGCGGCGTCTTAAGTAGTCATTGCTATTCTGTCAACGGCCGTGTCAAAGATAGCGGATAAGCACTTGAGTTCGGAAACTGCCCCTACAGGCGGAAAAATCAGTAACGATTAACTGCACGACGATGCAGAAGGGAATGGAAGCCCTGCATTAAAGACCTGCGGTATGTATCCACAAGAAAAAAAGAGTCATGATGATCTCTCTATTGGCAAAAGATTCCGGAATAGTCCCCCATTAGGATTTCCGGGAGGGGACTGCCAAGGGGGAGGTTACCATGAGAACAAGATTGAATAATCAACTAAACGTTCTACGAGTCGGAGCATGGAATGCCAGTAGTCTGAATGTGCTAGGGAAGCTAGTAAATCTGAAAACAGGAAAGCCAAGGATCAATCTAGATAGAGAGGTTGTCAGTGAAGGAAACGGAAAGAAGAAAAAGATTTCTGGTCAGATGAGTAAGGTGTGTCGCGAATCGACCTAACGCGCCAGGCTTTCGCGTGCGCTTAACTTTGGCTAGACGGCGTACACGGGCAGACAGGTGGTTCTTGGCTGGGGAAGGCGTGGTGCGTGCGGACCACCTCGTGATCCGGCGGTGTCGGATGTGTTTTCGACGCCGGGGGAGGGGGCGGGGGTGTAGGCCGCGCTTCGCCGAAGTTAGTGGTATAGCGTAAAGAGCGGCTTTCTCCACCGAAGCCGTCGGCGTTGAGCGTGCCGAGTTTCTGACGTCATAGCGTGGAACAGCACTTTCGGGGGTCTTTCCGAACGTGCAGAGCAATATCTGGCATGTCAGATATTCTGAGCGTGCGTCTGAGCGTTGACCAATCAGATGGCACAACGCCACCTACGTCACACGCACGCCGTCTCCCTTCAGGACAGAGTTGTGAGGCGCCATATTGGCATTCATTTCAAGCCTATATGTATATATGCCGTTTCTGAGCACCAGCAAATTGAGAATCACTGGAGAACCCGTTCTTAATTGTGTTACTCGTTCCAATAAAATAATGAGAAGCATCACATACTTGTGATTTTTGAGTTTCTCCCGGCGTATTTGAAAATCAAAATATCCACGGGTGTACTGGCTGTCTACAGTGTCCAACGGGCACAATATTTCGGCGATCATACATGTCGCCATCATCAAGTGAACTGACGGACTGAGCTCCTCTGAACGTCCCGGCACCGAGATCCGTACGCTATGGCTGCTCAGGGGGAACTGGGATTTAAATACCCTCCACCCGCGGCGTGCTCACTCCGCCGTCCGCGCCCCGCTCCACAGTCGCGCGGTGGAACAGATTGCGACGGCGTCTGAGATGACGTCAGTGTGATGGCTCTGTCCGCCGTGGTCGTCACAACTATGCGTTCGCTCGATTTACTCTTGATTAACCCAATCGCTGGTTCCCAAGCCTTGCTAAGATTATAGCCACAGTCACGGTTTATGAGGTCGTCATTGGTGCGAATTTCGATGGCCTCTCTAACAACTCTGCCCCAGTATCTCGACGTCTGTACCAGAATCCTCGTGCGTTCATACTCCACAGCGAGATTTTCCGACAAACAATGTTCAGCGACAGCCGACTTGCTCGGATACATCAGTCGAGTGTGCCTCTGGTGTTCACGGCATCGATCCTCGACGGTTCGCACCTTCTGACCAACGTGCAACTTGCCACATTGACACGGAATCTGGTACGCGCCGGCCTTCCTCAAACCGAGGTCATCTTTGGCGCTCCCCACCAGTGCACGAACTAGGAACATCCCTCAACTGCCGCTGGAGTGCGTTGCGATCGCGTATACCACGTTGGGGCCCACGTACCGTGTGCACGAGTCGCGTCGTTCCTGAGCGTTCAGCAGCACGTCGAACTTGGCACGCCTCAACGTTGACGTTCGACGGCACGGTCCGTGTGACGAGGGCTTTTAGGATTGGTGCTGCAAACCGCACTCTGTACGCTACTTTCTGCCACGAGACAGCAAGCTGCATATTGACATCTCTCCTCTAATACCTGGTGAGGAATTTTGAAGTGATTGCTTACACTTACAACGAGAGGTCGCCAAAGGTGGGATCGACTTTTTGAAACTAAATACGCCGTGATGCAGGTTAGGATCTCAAGTATCGCTACTTGCAAAAATTCGCCCTTGTGGGCCGTCGTTCGCGATTAACTGACGAAAAAAATTCGGAATTTTGCGTCACGATCAATAACGTTAAAAGAGCCAAATTACATAAACTTGTTGCGTGGTGTATTGCACAGGATAATAGCTAAACACGTAAGAGGTTGTGGGTTCGAAACTCGTCAGCTGCATTTATCGAAATGACTTTGATCATTATTTTTTCAATTAATTGTTTAAATGTAATTTTTTTCTAATCCTTTGTGATGTTATTTTAACAACCGTATAAGCTTTTCATTTGTCTAACATTCAAGCAATCACACCCCTCCGTCGGCGAAAATGAAGTCTTTCTGACCTAGGTTGCGGCCACTTCTAAGAGTGCCTTCGTCAGAAATAAAACATTTAAAACTGGCATGTCACGTATAAAATAAATACGAAGCGTTAACGCTTTAGTCGCAGAATATTTTGTGACTAAAGGTGCACTATCTTCGGTAAAGCTCGTTAACTGGGTGGGCCTCTTAGAGAAGCTGATACCTGCTGATTATCATTCCGCTATTTAAATGATTTGATTTATTTAACAAGTTCAGCCTCCTGTGGTAAAACTTCCTTCTAATTACATGCTTGCTGTTTATTGCGTTGGTCCTTTGGTGAGAGAGGTGGGTAAGCACATGCAATATGACATTCAGTAAATTTTGTCTTTGTGAACAGCACAGAATTGGGTTTGATTTTTAACGCTCCGTCTGTGATCTTACGGCAGACTTATGGAGTTGGCCCATCCTGGGCTCTCTTAATATTAGTATTTTAATATAGGGGAAGGCGGGGCAAGATGGGGAAGCTAACTTTAAACCCTTACAAAAGGGACAAAAATAAACAAATTCAAGTAGGTTTGATTATCATTTATTTGCTTAACCATTGAATTATAATAGCATGCAAAGAAACCTGCAAATTTGTTACATTTAGTTAGAAATATCTCGATTTGAAACATAAACTACCAAATTCCCCGTCTTGCCCCATATGCGGGGTAAGATGGGGAACTACCATGAATTCATCTCTAAAGCTTAAATAAGGACTGGAATTATGAAATCATGTGACGATAAGGTTTCAAAGCATGGTTGTGCGAATTGTAGACTCAGGTATTACGTTTTATTTTATCCCTCTTACTTTCACATAGTACCCAAGTGTGGACAGCCTCGTCATCATCACTTTCTATCACAGCACAAGTGTCGTGGGCCCAGCGTCTGCAGCTAATACACCGTATCCAGCCTTCTTCAGAGGCTATTTACAGTTGTATTCAACGTATAATGTACGTGATCAAAACCTGCAGCGAGGTAAACACATGAGACGATAAGAACGTAATTGTTGGACAAATAGTAGGGGCAAGACGGGGAAGCTCCTCATCTCGCCCCACCCCGTCCTACCCCCTACCATGCTGTCAGGTTATGCTACGCCTACATGAACACTATGTAGTGAACATTGACAGCTGACACAGCAGTTTACTGTTAATAAGACGTACTATTCAGTGATATATATACAGCTTGGACAAATGTTCACGGAACACATGTTTTAGGACCTCGAAAGGTGTAAAACATTGCAAATCAGTATAACAATTGTACATACCTTGCAAAGCTCACAAAAGCCGCCGCGAAAGTAAGGTTCAGCAATGTCAACACACTGGCACCTGTGTATTGATGATATTGACGTAGCTATCCACAGATGGCAGCACTCTAACTGTAGCTTATAGCACTTCCCCGTCTTACCCCACCACCCCGTCTTGCCCCGCCTTCCTGTAATTGTTTACTTAAGACAGTTAATGTGGGTTCTGCGACCAAAACAAGATTTCTAATTCTTAGTAGAAAAATAATATTAATGTAAGGGTGTATGGGCTGCACGCAGCCGTACGGTACGTTAACACGCGCTCGCTAGCCGACCTGTCAGGAATGCTGACGAATCGCTTGGGCAGTAGACGCGTTACCGGCCGTGCTGCGACGCAGACTACACGACTTTCCGCTGTCTGCAGCGGGCGGTATTAACTAGCGCGGCCTCGGGCTCACCATGGAGCCTTTCGATACGACCGTAATTAGCCGGTGTTAGGATGTCAGACACAGTGATGATTCCTGCGGGTAGCGTGCGGTTTTATAATCCGCCTTTGTTACACTACTGGCCATTAAAATTGCTGCACCAAGAGGAAATGCAGATGATAAACGGGTATTGATTCGACAAATATAATATACTAGAACTGACATGTGATTACATTTTCACGCAATTTGAGTGCATAGATCCTGAGAAATCAGTACCCAGAACAACCACCTCTGGCCGTAGTAGCGGCCTTGATACGCCAGGTCATTGAGTCAAACAGAGATTGGATGGCGTGTACAGGTACAGCTGCCCATGCAGCTTCAACACGATACCACTTACAGGACCTGCAACATGCGGTCGTGCATTATCCTGCTGAAATGTAGGGTTTCGCAGGGATCGAATGAAGAGTAGAACCAAGCGTCGTAACATATCTCAAATGTAACGTCCACTGTCCAAATTGCCGTCAATGCGAGCAAGAGGTGACCGACACGTGTAACCAATGGTACCCCATACCATCACGCCGGGTAATGCGCCAGTATGGCGATGACGAATACACGCTTCCAAGTTTCATTCACCACAATGTCGCCAAACACGGATTCGACCACCATGATGTTGTAAACAGAACCTGGCTTTCATCCGAAAAAATGACGTTTTGCCATTCGTGCACCCAGGTTCGTCGTTGACTACACCATCGCAGGCGGAGCGCTGTGATGCAGCGTCAAGGGTAACCGCAGCCACGGTCTCCGAGCTGATAGTCCATGCTGCTGGAAACGTCGTCGAACTGTTCGTGCAGTTCGTTGTTGTGTTGCAAACGTCCCCATCTGTCGACTCAGGGATCGAGACGTAGCTACACGATCCGTTACAGCCATGCGGATAAGATGCCTGTCATCTCGACTGCTAGTGATACGAGGTCGTTGGGATCCATCACGGCGTTCCGTATTACCCTCCTGAACCCACCGATTCCATATTCTGCTAACAGTCATTGGATCTCGACCAACGCGACCAGCAATGTCGCGATACGATAAACCGCAATCGCGATAGACTACAATCTGACCTTTATCAAAGTTTCTCCCCCTTACACGAGGCATCACAACAACGTTTCACCAGGCAACGCCGGTCAACTGCTGTTTGTGCATGAGAAACCAGTTGGAATCTTTCCTCGTGTCAGCACGTTGTAGGTGCCGCCACCGGCGCCAACCTTGTGTGAATGCTGTGAAAAGCTAATCATTTGCATATCACAGCATCTTCTTCCTGTCGGTTAAATTTCGCGTCTGTAGCACGTCATCTTCGTGGTGTTGCAATTTTAATTGTCAGTAGTGTAATGAAACATCTCGCGTATTGTCGTACCATAAGGATCCACCGCTTACAAATCCTGACAAAATATTCGTGTACTCATCATCCGGGGCAACAACACAAACTAACCAATTGTAGAAGTGGTGTCAGCATGGGGATAATTATGGAAAATCTACAGTCCTGAAGAGGCGCAGTATAGAGTGAACTTCGGGCAGCAGCAGAATCGTGAACATCTTCCGAGTACGCGGGAACATCCAGCGCTGGAATCCAATTAGGTCCACTCTAGTTTGGCTAGATTACGAAGGCAGCGATGGATTTTTATTTTACATTTGACTGACTCATTGGCATTAAATTAGATGAAATGTTGAAATCTACTCAGAGTTACGTTGTCGATCTACAAACTGTTATTAATGAACTGCAAGAAGAGATTCGGCAGTTAAAAGCAGAAAGAAGCGAGCGTAACATTCCGACAGACTTGTTCAAATGGTTCAAATGGTTCAAATGGTTCAAATGGTTCTGAGCACTATGGGACTTAACTGCTGTTGTCATCAGTCCCCTAGAACTTAGAACTACTTAAACCTTACTAACCTAAGGACATCACACACATCCATGCCCGAGGCAAGATTCGAACCTGCGACCGTAGCGGCCTCTCGGTTCCAGACTGTAGCGCCTAGAACCGCTCGGCCACTCCGGGCGGCAGAGACTTGGCAAATGATAGTTCATGCAATACATATATAACTACAACAAAGAGTTTTTCATTACTACCATCAGTACCAGCGTTTAGTGGGAAACCCGAAGATGGTGTTTTTTCGTAAACTTCAAGATGCCTCCCTGTAAGATCGCCGGCCAGGGTGGCCGAGCGGTTCTAGGCGCATATGCTCAGAGCCATTTTTGTTAGGATCATGGACAGATTCCAATAAGCTAGTGGTTGCCAAATTAAGAATTCAGGGAGCAGCACAAGATTTCATTTGCGCGGAGCCTACTTGCGTGTAAACATAATATTACAATGAGTTTAGAAGGATTGTTCTTCAGAGATTTAAGTGTAAAAACGCGATCAGATTTTACATAGAGGAGCTTCAGAATTTGCTAAAGCGACTAGACGAATCTATCGAGCAGTTTTGCCGACAGAATTCGAAGCCTCAACGCCCAAACGTACGAGTTAGAATACGAAAATGAAAATGCCATTCAGTTGTACGAAGCCGACAAGAGAGCCTTGGATACATTCATTCATGGGTTTCAAGGACAGAAAGTACGGAAAGCTCTTAGACTGGTGCAATGTAAAACGTTTCAGGAAGCAGTAGATTCAGTTGTTGGTTTCGTTGAAGCACTAAGACGACCGAATGAGATGCAGAAGCAAGAACGCAGAGTTTTCAACACAACAGTACAATGCTACAGATGCAATAAACTGGGTCACAAGCGCAATGATTGTAAAGAGCATCGAATCTGCTATCATTGCGGGATGCAGGGTCATGTTTCGAGCGATTGTCGCAACAACAAGAAAGGAGAACCATCAGCCAGATCTTTAAACGAGTACAGGGACGTACGGGCCATCACTCCGTCCGCCTCTTGGCAGAGTCAGTAATTCCTGTTAGTTCCA
The DNA here is from genome assembly GCF_023897955.1 of Schistocerca gregaria. Classification (NCBI taxonomy): domain Eukaryota; kingdom Metazoa; phylum Arthropoda; class Insecta; order Orthoptera; family Acrididae; genus Schistocerca; species Schistocerca gregaria. Next base: position 85,893,348 of record NC_064928.1, read on the forward strand.
GCGAAGATCAGACTGGAACTGACTTCATGATAGGTGCTGTATATCGTGGGAGAAACATCAGACGACTTATTGACACAGGAGCACAGACCTCATTAATGTGGTCTTGTATAGATAAACGGGATAAATTGAAACCGCCGTTATTAACAGTGCGGGAGTTAAACGGAGGAAAGCTTCGTAACTATGGAGAAATTCAAGTAGAATTAATTCTTGGCCAAGGTCACGATGAAAGTGAAAATAGAGGTAAAGATAAATACACAGCAAGGGAGCAAGTAGTTTCAAATAACGAAACGCGTTACGACGATGTACTTGCATTTGATTTCTTGTCCGCTAACGAGGCAGATATATTTGTCGCAGAAAGAAAAATCGGACTAGGCCGTACCAACTACAACTTAGGAAATCGATCTTCAGAACGCACTCAAAGGAGCAGCAATACTGACGTTATGGGAATGGGTCTCCTAAACGATGCATCACTTCAAACCGTCGGTGTCGATGTTCGAATTGATCAGCCTCAGCAAATTCCCAAGGGAGCAGGAAAGACAATCTACGTTGAAGTTAAGTCACCCCGATGCATGGAGGGAACTTTTGTTATTAATGGAACGATCCGAGAAAAGTGAGTTATTGGATACAATGCATTGTTGTGTTGCTAGAAGTGTAGGTGTCGCTACAACGCTAAAGTCCCGGTTACAATAACGAATATGAGCAATGAGGATGTTGTTTTGCCACAAGGAACGAAAGTTACTGAAGTGTCGATCGTAAGTAAAAGTGACGTAATACAGATTCCAGATGAGGTAACAAATACTGCACTTATAAACACAGGGTTTTGTAACAGTGCCGCAAAATTACAACGAGGAGGCGAAGTTAATAATGAACTGAGCGCAAGATTTGGAAAAAGATAGAACATTTGACAGGTTGATGATCAGAAGATTTTAGCGCCTGTTTTGTTGGAGTACGCAGATTTATTCCGAGAACGTGCAAATTTACCTGTCACTCATTTAGTTCAGCACCGTATTCATACAGGGAATACAACCCCAATCACACAGAAACCTTGCTAAATACCATTCAATGATAGTTGGTAGAAGACATGGTATAAGAACAATTAGAAGTCAGAATTATAAAACCAAGAGATCCTTCAGACCCAGCGTGGTGTTGGCCTGTTGTAATTGTAAAAAAGAAATCAATTTCTGGAGAACCACAGTTCCGTTTTTGTGTTGATTACCGATCTTTGAACGCTGTGACCACACCCGACATTTACGCCTTACCAAATTTAGTGGAAACCTTGGATTATATGGGCAGATGTCGAATTCTTTCAGTATGTGATTTAACAAGTGGTAATCACCACTTAACAGTGTATCCAGATGATCAAGCAAAAACTTCATTTGTAACAGCAACAGGAGTATACAAGTATCTTAGTATGCTGTTTGGACTTCGTAATGCTCCAGCTACATTTCAACGTCTGATGGATTCAGTTTTACGAGGGATCACCCCAACACAAGCACTTGTTTACCTTGATGATGTAATAATTTTTTGTGAAAACATGAAGCAGCATACTGAGAGACTACAAGCTGGTTTTGAGCGTATAAGAAGCGCAAATCTGTCCTTAATAGATAAATGTCATTTTGCACAAAGTAAAGTTAACTATCTTCGTGATGTTATAACAAGCGAAGGTGTTCGACCTGATCCAAAATTAATTCAAGATGTAAAGAATTTTACTGAACCACAGAATTTGAAAGAACTACAATCGTTCTTGGGACTGTCAGATTTCTATGGACGATTTATAGCCGGTTATGCGAATATAGCACATCCAATGACACAGCTACTGAAGAAAGGAGCCATATTTAATTGGCAAATGCAAAAAGGCAATGGAAGAACTTAAAACTGCTCTAACCACCGCCCCAGTATTAGCCTATCCGGATTTCAGCAAACCTTTTATTCTTTCAACAGATGCATCCAATTTTGCATTGGTGCAATCTTGTCTCAAGAAGTTGATGGTCATGGACATCCAATCTCATTTGCTTCCAGACAATAAAATAAAGCAGAATGTAATTATAGTACTACTGAGAAGGAGCTTTGTGCTTTGGATTTTGGTATAACACATAACACATGTTTCTTAACAGGAAGAGAATTTACAGTTATTAGAGATCATACCGCACTTAAATAATTTTTGTGTTTACAGGATCCATGTTCCACATTAACAAGATGAACATTAAGGCTGAGTGAGTACCAATTTAAGGTTATTCACCAACCTGGTCAACAACTTGTGAATGCTGATGCAATGAGTCGAAAAGTCAATATTTGTGTTACAATGAGACGAGAAGAAGAGTTAAGGGCAGCTCAGGAAGAAAATCAACAATGCAAATTATGGAAATATGATCAATGTTTTGTCGAAATAGACGGATTATTGTACAAAATCACTAGTAAAGGAAACCACCTATTTATTCCAGAAAGCATGAAAGATCAAATCATGATAGAGCAGCACGATTCTCTGTTATCATGACATTGCGGTAAAAAAGCAACAAACATTAAAATAGCTCAAATGTTTTGGTGGCTGAGCCGCAAAGCTGAGGTTTTAGAGTTTGTTTCGTAATGTGATTCTTGTAACAGATGGAATAATGTAGGAAAAAGTAGAGCACCATTGCAAGAACTGCCAGAAACAAGTGAACCATTTGATTGAGTAGGACTAGATATCGTAGGACCGTTGCCTAAGACTAAAGATAGAAACAAATACATATTGACAGTGTTAGATCATTTCTCTAGATACCTCTCATGATACCAATACCTGATCTGAGCGCTGAGACTATAGCCAAAGTTTTTGTAAGAGAACGGATTCTTAAGTTTGGATCACCATTAAGTATAATCAGCGATCAAGGAACGCATTTTATGAGTGAATTGCTTAAACAGACTTGTAAGCTCATGCAAATAGTTAGGGACTACACCAGCACACCCTGAAGGAAATGGAAGAGTAGAGCGAGTCCACAGAATAATTATTAAAATGGTTAGCCGTTATGTGAGCAGCAAACACGACAATTCGGATGTCTGTTTGCTGTACATGGTAAATTGTTACAGTGCCAAAATGCACAGCTCAACTGGCCTAAGTCCTTGTGAGATCGTCTACGGAAGAAGAAAGCATTCACCCTTGGACCTACCTTGGACAATCGACTGCCAGAATCAGCAATGAACACGTAAGGGATCTAGCACTCAAACTAAAGAAAGCAAGGAGGGGAGTAAAACAGCAAAATCGAGAATCCTTTCTTCAGCAAACAAGACAACACGACCGCCAAGCAGCAGTGCCACAGTATCGAGTTGAAGATCTTGTGTATCTGAGCAACGTGGTGTTAAAGAAGAGTCAAGTCAAAAAGTTTAAGAAGGACCATATCCAATCTTCGAGGTGTTGTCGCCAGTCACTCTTAAGCTCCAACTGCACTTTCGTTCGATTGCCGTTCATGTCAATCGTGTAAAGCCATTTCTGGGTAGATTTCCTGTAATATCACAAGACGACGAAGACCGGCCGAGAAGCAGACCTGCTGTTCTCAAATCTAGGAAGCGAGAATGGCGAGGTCGCAGTCCAGACTTCGACGGCCGAGGCATCGTCACGTTCCGAGCGATCCTGTTCCTGACACCCCTACAATCTGCGTAAGGGTGTGTAGTGTGTGAGAGTGCAATGCGTGTGTTTATTTTAGCCATGTGCTTATGTGGACGTGTTGTGAAAATTTAATATTGAAGCTATTGCACGAGTGCACAAGTGAAAGTAAGCCTTTTATTTCAGAGGTTACCACAAGAAACTCGTTTATTTTATGTTCATTGTTAACTCTAGTATTTAGAAATAATTAAGCATGTTCATTTTTATTCTAATGCTTGCTATGATAGCGTATTCTACTAACACTGTAGTAATAGTACCACAGAGTACAAGTGTTTTGTTTGAACCACGATCAGTTTCAACAAGTAATGCAAAACCTGTCCTCAAATAAAACCTGAGTGAAATCCAGCAACAGTTCAATACTGTAAAGAAGAAAAGTGACCTAATTCGTTCTGTTAAGGGCAATGGTACAATTTTGGAAATGGGTACATCTTGGTATAAATACTGGATCACAGCGAAAATTCAGGTAGAGTCTACATTTGCTACTTACGAACAAGAGATTTACTGTTTTTCAAAGCTTTTGCCACACAAAACTTTAATTAGCCATAAACGTGCCTGGTTTGATTTTGGAGGGAGTATTCTTTGTACTGTATTAGGTACTTTAAGTAGTCGAGATCTGCTTGAAGTTAAAGGCAAAATATTAGCTCTTGAACAACAGTCCAGTACAGATTCAACTAAGCTCTCTAATGTAATTATCGTATTAATAATATGCAAAGAACCATTACTAACCACACAGTTTTCATTGAACAGAGTGCAAAGCATACATTTCCACGTAATTCATAATGAAACGAACGCAAATATCCAAGAACTGTTCCAAGTATTAAATACTGTGAGTGCACACTTAGATTTAAACACTCTTTTGTTAAGGTTACTGATAGTTTGTCAAATGCTAGAATTGATGCCCTTAACTTAAGAACAGCCTAAGAAAGTAGTTCAAATGATTGTTTCAGCAGTGTACTACTACATCCAGAACAGTTTTTACAGATCCTACTATCAATTGAACGAAAGCTAGCTGCAACATATACCATGATTTATCCTGCTAACTCTTGCAATTTATATGCTTACTATAAGTTAAGCACCACACACTGCTTAATGATTGAAGATGAATTAACTGTTATTGTTTCTATTCCCATTGCTAGATCAAAGCATAATTTTGAAATGTATAAGATTTACAATTACTCTGTGAAATGGAGACAGGCAGGTATTCATGGAAAGAATATACTGAATGATTATCTACTAATCAGCAAGGATCGAAGGTAATTTGTGCCCTTAAACGAAAATGATTTGCATATGTGTAAACGTAGTCACGAGTTAATTTGCCCTGAACTGGCAGTGTTCTTAGACAGTAGAGTGTACAGCTGAGAGAAAGAATTGTTTACAAATCATTCCCCCAATGGATGATTGCCCTAGAATTTTAACACATTTAATGGTCCATTTCTTAAACGATATTCTGAAGGTATAATTTTCTCATTTAACACCACCCTTGATGCCACATTTACATGTAAAAACTATGATACACCTGAGCTAACCTTTACACTAAAATTCTAAAACAGTGGATTAATCTTGAACGCCACACATTGTGACTTATCATGTGAAGTACTTGACATGCCTAGTGTGTTGCCAACTACATTTCATGCCTGCAAATGAGTTACATGTTGCAATGCCTTCCGATGCCACAAATGGCTAAAAAGATTCATAACGCACAGGAGGTCGTTTTGAGCCACCTGTGGTTGTTCCTTTTCTCTGGGGAGAGTGATGTAAGGGTTTCCCCCCCCCCCTCCCCCGCGCTTGCAAATCTTGAATCCTGACAAAATATTCCTGTAATCATCATACGGGGCAACAACACAATCTACCCCCTTATATTAACTTATTATAGCAATGTTTTATCACCTGGTACCAGCAATCCCTGTTGTTAATGTTGTGGTCTTCAGTCCTGAGACTGGTTTGATGCAGCTCTCCATGCTACTCTATTCTGTGCAAGCTTCTTCATCTCCCAGTACCCAATGCAACCTACATCCTACTGAATCTCCTTAGTGTATTCATCTCTTGGTCTCCCTCTACGATTTATACCCCCCACACTGCCCTGCAGTGCTAAATTTGTGATCCCCTGATGCCTCAGAACATGTCCTACCAACCGATCCCTTCTTCTGGTCAAGTTGTGCCACAAACTCATCTTCTCCCCAATTCTATTCAATACCTCCTTATTAGTTATGTGATCTACCCATCTAATCTTCAGCATTCTTCTGTAGCACCACACTTCGAAAGCTTCTATTCTCTTCTTGTCCAAACTATTTATCGTCCATGTTTCACTTCCATACATGGCTACGCTCCATACAAATACTTTCAGAAACGACTTCCTGACACTTAAATCTATACTCGATGTTAAGAAATTTTTCTTCTTCAGAAACGCTTTCCTTGCCATTGCCAGTCTACATTTTATATCCTCTCTACTTCGACCATCATCAGTTATTTTGCTCCCCAAATAGCAATACTCCTTTACTACTTTAAGTGTCTCATTTCCTAATCTAATTCCCTCAGCATCACCCGACTTAATTCGTCTACATTCCATTATACTCGTTTTGCTTTTGTTGGTGTTCATCTTATATCCTCCTTTCAAGACACTGTCCATTCCGTTCAACTGCTCTTCCAAGTCCTATGCTGTCTCTGACAGAATTATAATGTCATCGACGTACCTCAAAGTTTTTGTTTCTTCTCCGTGGATTTTAATGCATACTCCGAACTTTTCTTTTGTTTCCTTTACTGCTTGCTCAATATACAGATTGAATAACATTGGGGAGAGGCTACAAACCTGTCTCACTCCCTTCCCAACCACTGCTTCCCTTTAGTGCACCTCGACTCTTATAACTGCCATCTGGTTTCTGTACAAATTGTAAATAGCCTTTCGCTCCCTGTATTTTACACCTGCCACCTTTAGAATTTGAATGAGAGTATTCCAGTCAACATTGTCAAAAGCTTTCTGTAAGTCTACAAATGCTAGAAACGTAGGTTTGCCTTTCCTTAATCTTTCTTCTAAGATAAGTCATAAGGTCCGTATTGCAACTCCTATTTATTAAAAGAACAGATAATACACTTTTGGCGTCCCGTAGATCCTGCACAACTGTAAATGCGGCTTACATCTACGCCGAAGATGCTAGTAAAATGAGTTACGTTTTCTTTTGCAGTGATTAAATTAAGTTTTCCAAACTCGCGGCTAGCTCAAAGATAATCAGAAGTAGCGTGAACTACTACTATTATTGCCCGAAGAATTTATTGTTGTCATGAGAGAGACGATATAATCACCTACCGGAAATGGAGGACTCGCATTCACGATAAATAATTTATTTATATCATACTGGCTTCAGTTTGCTTAAGAATTTACTTGACAGAAATAAAATTAACTCCAAACTCAACGATATCATGAAGCAAACCTAAGCCTCGTTGCCTACTGCAGTTAAATTCATCTATGCAATTCCATAAAAATTGTAGTAACATGAACGTTGCAAATATTAACAGCTGAAAATTGTTTTCAACATTCAAAGTATTTATTATGTTAACTTGAGGGTGAAACTCAATATTTAATATTTTAATTAAATTCCACGTAATTCCCCCATGCTGCATTACAACAAAAGAAATCCAGATGGGAAAATTTCTAAAAAAATAAAGCCCTCTCGATTTAAATAATTATTTTCACTTAAATATTTCCACACGGAGGGACAGCTTTGGATAGGAACAGGAGAAATTTACCTTCTACCATATATTGTAATAGAAAAATTGTACATAAAGTACCTGGTGGGTTAGAACATCTAGGCGGTAATTCTTCAACAGCAGAGGCAAAAGTAGTACTATTCGATCTTTCAACCAAGTCGTTTTAACATTCATTAGACAGGATTTCCATGTTTACAAAGAATGTCTTTACATTGTATTATTATTCCTTGATACTAAAATACATATTTTATTAACATTTTAACACAAAAAATATCATAGGTTTTATAATTATCTGCCGTATTAGCTACGGTTTTTATCGACAGAAATACGCTTATTTTTGTACTTCCTTTACACTTATCACTTACACATCTGGTACAGGTTTAGTTTAATTTTTATACGGTTTTATTATGATCTACATTGCGTTGGTAGAAGTGATCATGGAAGTGTGGACGTTAAGGAGTAACAGTGACGGGAGGAATTACTCGCTGCAGAGGGAACGATGCTGACGCCCTAGTAATCCAGCAGACTATGGTTGTTGACCGGGGTACCGTGAGGGCGGATCCAGTAGCGGAGACAGCCATCTACGAGATAAATGCTCCAAAATAAATGAACAAAAAGGGAACAAATTCTGTAGTGTTTGAAGTAGATTAGTAGCCGAGTTTTTAATGAAGTTTTGTAGTAGTGGAAGTAGTCGTAGATTTTTCTTTTTTTTTTAAATTAAGTATCAGAAATAAATAATTAATACATAACTTATTTAACTTATTATTATCAAACGAAATGTGATATCTGCATGGCCTAGATTTTCAGATAATTTTCTGTAACTGTGAAGAATAATTAAATAAATAAAAATAAATTCCCATTCACCCAAGCCTTCCTTGTAGAAGTGTATTGCGGCGTCTCAATGAGTATAGGGTAATATAAACAGCAGCAGAAAATGGTACACTCTGGAACCGCGCGACCGCTACGGTCGCATGTTCGAATCCTGCCTCGGGCATGGATGTGTGTGAGGACCTTAGGTTAGTTAGGTTTAAGTAGTTCTAAGTTGTAGGGGGCTGATGATGGTTCAAATGGCTCTGAGCACTATGGGACTTAACATCTCTGGTCATCAGTCCCCTAGAACTTAGGACTACTTAAACCTAACTAACCTAACGACATCACACACGTCCATGCCCGAGGCAGCATTCGAACCTGCGACCGCAGCGGTAGCGCGGCTCCAGACTGTAGCGCATAGAACCGCTCGGCCCCTCCGGCCAGGGACTGATGACCACAGCAGTTAAGTCCCATAGTGCCAGAGCCATTTTGAGCCAGAAAATGTTATAACGAGAGAGCAGAGAGCGTATTATTGTGACTAGTTCAGTGATAGGGCAGTTCTCATCAGACTCGACAGCAGGCCAACACCGACAACGATAGTTCACGTATACAAGCCGACGTCGCAAGCTGAAGATGAAGAGATAGGGAGAATATATGAAGGTGTTGAAAGAGCAATCAGAGCACAAAGAGAGACGAAAATCTAATAGTCATGGAGGACTGTAATGCAGCTGTAGGGGAAGGAGTAGAAGAAAGGATTACGGGAGAATATGAGATTGGTACTATGAACGACAAAGGAGAACGACTGAGTTCTGCTATATTCAGCTAGCAACAACGAATGCTGTGTTCAAGAATCAAAAGAGAGGAGGTATACATCAAAAAGGGTGGAAGATACGGGAAGATTTCAGTTAGGTTACATCATGGTCAGGCACAGATACCCAAATGAGATACCAGATTGTAAGGTGTAAACAGAAGCAGATATAGATCAGCTCACAATTTAGTAGTGATGAAGAGTAGGCTGAAGTTTAAGAGACTAGTCAGGAAGTATCAATAAGCAAAGATGGGGTGGACGGAAGTACTAAGGAATGACGAATACGCTTAAAGTTCTCTAACGCTATAGGTAATGGAACAAGGAATAGCTCAATATGCAGTAGAGCTGAAGAGGAATGGACAGCTCTAAACATAGAAAATGGAAAGAAAAATATAGGTACAAAGAAGGTAACTGCGAAGAAACCATGGGTAAATAATTCAGATGATCGATGAAAAAAGAACTACAAAATAGGTCGAGGAAGTTCAAGAACAGAAAAATACAAGTCAAGGATAAATGAAATAAACAGGGAACCAAAGACGAAATGGCTGCACGAAAAATGTGAAGAAATCGAAAAAGAAATGATTGTCAGAAGGACTGACTCAGCATACAGGAAAGCCAAAACAACTTTCGGTGGAATTAAAAACAAGGGTGATAACAAGAGCGCAATGAGAATTCCACTACTAATTACAGAGAAGAGAGCGGACACGTGGAAAGAGTACACTCGAGGCATCCAGGAAATGTAAGATTTGGCTGATGACGTGATAGAAGAGGAAACACGAATCGATATAGAAGAGATAGGAGATTCGATATTATAATATCAAAGAGGTTTGGAACACTTAAGATCAAATAATCCAGAAGGAATAGACGACATTTCATTAGAATTTCTAAAATTATTGGGATAAATGGCAACAAAACATCAGCTACGCAATTCCGAAAACCGCAAAAACCGACAACTGCGAGAATTGTCGCACAATCAGCTTAACAGTACATACGTCTAAGTTGCGGACAAGAATAATATTCAGAAGAATGGAAAGGAATACTATCTGTTATATGTCGATCAGTTTGGCATTAGGAAAGGTAAAACCAACAGAGAGGCAATTCTGACGTTGCAGTTGATAATGGGAGCATGACCAAACAAAACTCAAGACTTATTCACAGGATCTGTAGACGTGGAAAAAGCATCATATGACCTCAAATGGTGGAAGATGTTCGGAATTCTAAGGGAAATAGGGGTAAGTTATAGGGAGATTCGGGTAATATACAATATGTACAATAGCAGAGAAGGAATAGTGGGGGACCAAGAAGGAAGTTCTCGGATTAAAAAGGATGTAAGACAAGGGACGTAGACTTAGGCCCCTGCTGTTCAATCTATACATCAAAGAACCAACGATGGAAATAAAAGAAAGGTTCAAGAGTGGAATCAAAATTCAAGGTAAAAGGGTATCAATGATAAGATTCGCTCATAACATTGCTATCCTCGGTGGAAGTGAAGAAGAATTATAGTACCTGTTGAATGGAATGAACAGGCTAATGAGTACAGAATATGGATCGAGAGTAAGTCGAAGAAAGACGAAAGTAATGAGAAGTAGCAGAAATGAGAACAGCGAGAAAATTAACATCAGCATTGGGGATCACGGACTAGACAAAGTTAAGGAATTCTACTACTAAGGCAGCAAAATAACCCGTGATGGACGGAGGGAAGAGGACATCAAAAGCAGGCTAGTACTGGAAAAAAGGACATTCCTGGCCAAGAAAAGTCTACAAGTTGCATAGGCCTCAATTTGAGGAATAAATTTCTGAGGATGTATTTCTGGAGCGTAGCATTGTATAGTACTGAAACATGGACTGTGCGAAGACCGAAACAGAGGAGAATCGAAGCATTTGAGATTTGGTGCTACAGGCGAAGACTGAAAATTAGGTGCACTGATAAGGAATGAGGCGGTTATACACAGAATCGGAGAGGAAAGGAAAGTATCGACAACGCTGACAAAAACATTGGGCATTGTTAAGACATGAGGGAATGACTTCCATGGTACTAGAGGGAGCAATAGAGGGCAGAAGCTATAAAGGAAGACAGAGATTGGAATACATCTAGCAAATAACTTAGGACGTAGGTTGCAAGAGCTATTCTGAGATGCAGAGTTTGGCACAGGAAAGGAACTGTCTTTGAAGTAGATTCTGTGTCGTCTATCAGTGCCGTCTATACACCCTGCAACGAAAATGGAGTTTACATTTATGCTACTAGTGTCGCTCTAGTAGAGATGTAGATTTTAGTCATAGGAAAACAGACGTTTCCTTGCACCCAACGAATTTCATCATCCTCGATTACATAAAATTTTATACAGACACGGTTTGGTATATATATAATTCTGGCTTCACCGTTCACACTCAGCTAGTTGTCGCAGAATTCGATTCTGCGTACCAAATGGCACATGCTCCTCCTCCTTGTCTGGCGCCGTGTAGACATACTCGGCAAATCTGCAACAAAGGACGAAGTCTACCTCCAACAGATTCCAGTTTAAGATTTTTTGAAATGACAAATGAGGGGTGCGCACCCTGTATAACTGACCACTGCCACAGTCTTTCCGGAAATAGGCTTCGGTTTCCCGAGGAATCGTCATTGGTCCAGTGTTTCGGTTCTCTTGTACGGTTGTTCAGCATACTAAATGGCTATGCATTTCATACTTCACTCCACGACTACTGCTCGTGTATTGTCATGGGCGCCAAGTTATTTTAATATCCCACCTGCTGCTCCCTTCTACAGTTACTTAATAACTGAGGCGCTGATATGGGAAAGTCTGTATTCAAACCATGTTTCAGATTTTTTATCGAAAAAGTTCTGAGACTTGTCGCTAGTGACATAAAGCAGCAGATGTCAGAGTTGGACCGATTGCGTTCTTACAAAAGACACAAGATGGCACTTGTAAAAACACCTGAGCTGGCATGGATATGTGAGCGAGTCAACAAGCCACTTTTACTCGTGGCCAACCGTTCATTACTGTGTTACTGATTCGGCACTAACGTTACTAGCAGTTGTTAGTACGACGAAATGCCCCCGAAAGCTGATCGATACAAACTATTTTCCGTTCAAATGCCTCCGATCACTATGGGACTTAACTTCTGAGGTCATCAGTCCCCTAGAACTTAGAACTATTTAAACCTAACTAACCTAAGGACATCTCACACATCCATGCCCGAGGCAGGATTCGAACCTGCGGCCGTAGCGCTATTTTCCGTCTGCAATATAATCTGTTCCATTATATTCAATCGTAACGCCAAGTTTTGTGTTTTATTATGACCTAATCGACCTGTACACTTCCTTTATGCGGGTTACTTGTTTTCAGAACTATGGTAGTTATGTTTGAATTTAAAATTACGTACGGAAGTTGCACTCAGAGTTTTGGAACCAAAACTAGATAAGTCAAGGTAATTTTCATTTTCGTTTAGTCAGCATAGTGGAGACAAAACAAAGAAGGCTGCGTAATATTGATGATCTTATTCTGACTGGAAGACAAATATCTGTCACTGACTCCGACTGTGTACTGTGACAACTGCACCGGCCATTATAAAAATCGGATGATTTTAACGGCTTTAACCTATGCAGTGGTAAGCAGTGTGTTTGATAATGTCAGTTTAATATTCCTAGTGACGGGGCATTCGTAGATGCCTTTGGAACGAGAATTCCTCAAAATAGAAGAAAGAGGTCCCACAACGAATGACTCCTGACGAAATAGCTAATGTGATAAGAGAAGCAAAGAATGTACAACCATTCAGTGTTGTAAAGATGACGGAGGAAGATGTCTCTGATTTCACCTCGGTATGCGATACATCA